>NW_024516209.1:297752-469180 GCF_017590135.1 Pyrgilauda ruficollis | reverse complement strand
TTTTTTTTTTAATTCCCGTTTTTTTCCCCAGCTCCATGGCCGTGAATGGGAGCCTTGAGCTGGGTTTATGAAAGGCTCTTTCCAAGCGAAGGTAGAGTTGGGCTTCCTGTGAGAGGGAGAGAGGGGAAGGGATAAAAAAAGGGCCGCTCTCGGTGCGATCTCTGCCTCCTCCTCTTCCTCCGCCTCCTTCTCCGCCTTCCCCTCGCCTGGAATCCCCAAGGATCGCCCCGGCTGCGGGGGGATCGCACGGGGGTGAGCCCCCCACTCCCGATGGGGATTGCAGAGGATCCGGGAAGGAAGGGTTGGGAATGAAGGGGGGGGGGTGGGGTGAATTCATCCAGTTGCATCCCATTGCATCCCATCCCATGGATCCCATCCCATGGATCCCATTGCATCCCATCCCATGGATCCCATTGCATCCCATTGCATCCCACTGCATCCCATTGCATCCCATTGCATCCCATCCCATGGATCCCATCCCATCCCATCTCATCCTATCCCATTGGCATCCCATCCCATCCCATGGATCCCATCCCATGGATCCCATTGCATCCCATGGATCCCATGCCATGGGTCCCATCCTGCTGCATCCCATTGCATCCCATCCCATCCCACTGATCCCATCCCATCCCATCCCATCCCATCCCATCCCAGGGAGTGGGATTGGGCTGGAGGGTGCTGAGGGATTCCAGAGCAGGGCCCCCACTCTCGTCCCATCCCATTCCCATTCCAGCTGGATCCCAAATCTGCTTTTCCAGCAGTGATTCCAAAGTTATTCATTAGGGAGAGCAGGGAAAGTTGAGGAGAATTTGGGAATTTCTGGGGCAGCTATTCCCACCTCTGCCGGGGTTTTTGTGGGATCTGGCTGCTTTACCCACTGAGGGAGGTCTGGGATTGGGGAAATCCTTCCCAGGGATTCCCAGGGCTCAGGGATCCACAGGCCTTGGGAAAAGGGAGGGGAAAACTTCCCTGCAGAATTCCATGGGCTCCGTGGTGGATTTTTCCTTGGAGAGAGGGGGAAGCTGGGAAAATCTAATTCCTAGGTTTATAGATATTAGAAATGAGGATTTTATAGGGGCCTTGTCCAGAGATCCCTGTGCCAGGAGGGGATGGGAATAAACTGGGATCTGAGATGGTTTGGGAATGGCCACATCCAGGTTTTTATTGTTCTATCCGTGTCCAGTCCCTCGTGTCCAGGAGCTGATCCAGGGATGCCTCTGATCCTGTTTGGTTTTCTACATATTTTATAATTTAAAGACATTTCATTATTTACAGACATTTTATTATTTATTTGTTTGTTTGCTTACTTATAATTTATTTATTTATTTATTTTTGTTTGTAATTTATCTGTTTCGAATTTATTTCTTTAGAAGTTATTTCTTTTGAATTTATTCATTTAAACTTCCTTTATTATTTCCATATTTACAATTTTTTTTATTACTACCCCAAATTCAAGGGATTAAAGGGAGATAACCCTGAACTGCTGGAGATGCACAAGGAAATGATTCCCAGTTTAACCCTTCCACAAGACTGGGAATTTTCCCAGTTTAACCCTTCCACAAGGAGGGAAATTTTCTCAGTTTAACCCTGGCATAAAACTGGGAGATTTTCCCAGTTTAACCCTTGTACAAGACTGGGATTTTTCCCAGTTTAACCCTGGTAGGAGGAGGGAATTTCCCCCAGTTTAACCCTGACATAAAACTGGGAATTTTTCCAGTTTAACCCTGGCATAAAACTGGACATTTTCCCAGTTTAACCCTTTGATAAAACTGGGAATTTTCCCAGTTTAACCCTTGCACAAGAAGGGAATTTTTCCCAGTTTAACCCTGGCAAAAAAGGGAATTTCTCCCAGTTTAACTCTGGCACCAGAAGCTCTCCTGGGATATCTGCCCCTGACTCCAAGACTGAGAAATTCTGGATCCCTTTTATCCACAAAAATCCAAACTCAATCCTCAGGCTCCTTAGATCCAAAATCCGCCCCTGCCAGATCCAACAGCCAGAGAATGATTAATTCCCCCATTTCCTCCTGGAAAAATGGGAATTGCAGGGCCTGGAGCGATTCTTTGGTGGGATGGGCTTCAAATCCCACCAAAGTGGGCCAAGTGGCCAATCCAGCCAAGTGGATTTTTCCAGGGAATCCTTTCCCCAAACACTCAGAGCAAGGTGGGGTGGACAATTCCCACCTGTCTCTTGGATCCTTGGGAATTAGGGTTTGATTCTCAGATCTGCATCATTCCCGTGGATTTCTGGGGAATCCCACTGCTGGGGCTGAGCTCAGATCCTGAGGAAGGATCCACCCTGCTCATCCCGGTCCCTGTGCTTTGGGAACAGCGGGAATGCAGACCCTGGGGAGGGGAGGAGAGCTTCCCTATAATCCCAGGGAATCCCATCCCAGTTCCAGAGGGGCCATGTGAGCGTCTCCACATCCACATGATCCCAAAGAGCCTCTCCAGCTTTTCCCCACATCAAAGGATCACGAGGTGCAGAAATTCCGGCCCTCTGCCTGGAAGCTTTTCCTTGGAAACTCAGATATATTCCAGGAGCAGCCCCAGCCCCACTGCTGGAATTTGGGATGCTCCAAGGATTCTGGAATCTCCCATCATCCCAAAGCTTCTTCCAAGAGGAATTTTTCCCCCTCTGCAGCCTTTGGAGGGCAAGGGGAATTCTTCAGCGCGTCCTGGTTTTGTTTGGGATGATGCAGCCAAGTGTGGGAGGTCTTTCCTTGGAATTCTTCCCACTGGTGAACTTCATTCCCTGTCCCAGCCTTGCATCCCTCCCAGAGGGAATTCGGACACTTTTGTTTTCCTTCCCTTTCCGATTGTATCCACGAGCAGGGATTTAAGGAAGCGGGAAGGAATGTGGGATAAAAGGAGCGTTTGTAACGTTGTTGTTTTATGGAGCCCCTTGGGAATGGCAGGGCTTGGAATGTTTCTCCAACAGCTTCAAATGAACCTTTCCAAATGTTTGGATGCTTCCACTGTTGGAAATCAGCATCCTGAAAAAAAAAAAAGAAAAAAGGGATCGTCCATTTAAACTGCTGCAGTTTGGGCCAGAAATGGTCACTTTTAGGGATCAGCTCTGTATTGGAGGGAATTTTTATGCAGTTTAAGGATCAAATTATCCTTTCCCTGGATTTTTAATTGATTTTCAGTTGGGGGAATATTTCCTTCCTCTGGGAGTTGAAATTCCCATTCTGGAAAAAAATCTCTTCTGTCCTCTCTCTCCTGGTCACTAAAGTGACAAAGGGCAGGGTTGGTTGGGAATATTGGGAAGGAATTCCTGGCTGGGAGAGAATATTGGGAAGGAATTCCTGGAAAAGGACTGGGATGGAATTCCCAGAGAAGCTGTGGCTGCCTCTGGATCCCTGGAAGGGTCCAAGGAAAGATTGGATGGGGCTTGGAGCACCCTGGGATAGTGGAAGATGCTCATGGCAGGGGTGGATTGAGATCATCCTTAAGTTCCCTTCCATCCCAAACTTTCTGGAATTCCATGGCAAACAGAACCGCCTCATCTCGGTGGATATGAGATCCAAGGATGAAAGAATTCCATCCCAGCTCTCCTTCCTTTGGCTCAGAACTCCAACCATTGGGAAATCACCTGAAATACGGGAAAAACTTCCCCTTTTTTTGTTCAGTTGCAATTTCCTTGCTGGTCCTTGCTCTGGCTTTCTCCAGCAGCATTCCGCACTCTGGGAACAGGAATTCCATGCAAAAGTGGGGCAGGATGAGGAAAATTCCTGCGTGTTTCTCATCCAGCCTGGGAGAACTTCCAGTGAATTCTGCTGGAGAGCTGGAGCGAGAATCTGAGCTCCTAAAACTCTTCCCAGAGTTGTATTTGCTTTTCAGCAATTTTGTTGTCTGGACTGGGAGAAGAGAAACATGAGGAATGAGGGTTGAGTGGGGTTTGAGGTCATGGATCACTTTCTGGAATCATGGAATGGTTTGGGTGGGAAGGGACCCTAAGGACGATCCCATTCCATGGGCAGGGACACCTCCCACTATCCCAGGTTGCTCCCAGCCCTGTCCAACCTGTCCTTGGGTACTTCCAGTTTTTCTCCCAGTGGATCTTTCCTTCCTTCTTTGATTTTCTGGCTCCATCTTCCAAAACAGTTGGAATTTATCCATTCATTGGAATAATTTATCCAATTTCTTGGGAATTTGCTGCCCCAAAGCAGCACCATGAGCTGTGAGATTTTACCCTTCCCCGCTGTTGCTGTCCCTGCTGCTCATCCCAGTTTCTCCATTCCAGGGATTTCTCCACACCCTAATACAAAAAGGAGCGTCTAGAGCCTCCACATTTTTCTCCAGATTGAAAAAGTTTTTTATTCCACCTTTTTAGAATTATTTTCCCTTTCCCCCTCCCCTGCCTCGACATCCCTGTCCTCACTTAAATTCTTCTTTCCCTTTTCCCAAACTCTGGCCAGAATCCACAGAAAAACTCCAGAAGTGAGCTGGAAAACCCCTTGGGAACTGTCAGGAACCAAAACAATTCAGGAAAACTCCTCAGGACCCAAGTGCCAGCCCGGGATGAAGGAATGGGAGTGTTTTTCCAGTGGGAGAAGCTCTGATTCGAGGATTATCCCTGGAGTGAGGTTGATCCCAGCCAAGGAGCTTTTTCCCAGCTGCCAGGGAATAAGGCATGGAAAAAAGTGGGATAGAGCCTCAGCAGCTTTGCTGGATCATCCTGGACCTCAAACAGCTGGAGAAGACTGGAGAGAGCTGGGAATCTGACTCCAGACTTCTCTGGAAATCTGGGAATGGGGATTCTCTGGGATGGGCTGGTTTTTCCCACTCCAACAGCACCAAACGCAGCCTTGGGAGCTGCCGGGACCTTGCAAACTTTGGTTGTGTTCAGTTGCTCCTTTGTGAGCAATCCCAATTTTTTGATGAGCAATCCCGGTTTTTTTGATGAGCAATCCCAATTTTTTGACCAGCAATCCCAATTTTTTCATGACGAATCTCAATTTTTTCATGATGAATCCCAATTTTTTCATGATGAATCCCAAGTTTTTGACCAGCAATCTCAATTTTTTGATGATGAATCCCAATTTTTTGATGATGAATCCCAATTTTTTCATTATGAATCCCATTGTTTTGCTGATGAATCCCAATTTTTTGACCAGCAATCCCAATTTTTTAATGAGCAATCCCAAGTTTTTGATGAGGAATCCCAATTTTTTGATGAGGAACCCCAATTTTTTCATTATGAATCCCATTGTTTTGCTGATGAATCCCAATTTTTTGATGAGCAATCCCGATTTTTTTAAATTCCAGACACAAGGATGAGCTCCCAGAGGCTGGGAATGCTCCTATCCAGAGGAAAAAGCAGGATGACAGCAGCTGGAATCACCCCCACCCCAGCTGCTGACTCCGATAAGGGGACGACCAGGGATGGGATTATTTTTTACCGTTTGAGCTCGGAACCTGTTCCCTGGGATCATAAACCGGGATTTACCGCCTGGCCCTCATAAAGCCGGGCTTATCCGTTGGGCTGAGCCTGTGGGAGCACGTGAGGCCTGTCCCAAGCCGCCTCCGGGGCGGTTTTCCCGGGAGTTCACAGTTCGCCAGAGCTCCGATAAGCATTCAAAGGTGCCGGCCCCAAACCTGCCGGGGGCAACAAGGTCCCTTTGTGGGGCTGCTGTGGGAGCTGGAGCATGGAATGGCACCTTCATCCCCTTCCCAAACATTCCGGGAGGATCCACAACCTTTGTCCCGGCAGATCTGCTTCTCCATCCTGGGAAAATCAGCCCTGGAGAAGGGATGTCCAGCCCTGGGCGTTTTTAGGTTGTTGGGTTCCATCATGGTTTGGGGAAAGCTTTTCAAGCTGGAAAAGGATCTGGGAAAATCATGGAAAATGCCACAGGGAAATGGGGATTTGGGACTTTTCCTAATAAAGGGTTGGAACGCAGCACTGAAAATTCCAGGAGTGTGAAGCAAAAAAAAGGAGGTGGCTCCTCCCAGGTGGGTGCTGGAGATGAGGAAATCCTTGTGTAGGATTTTGTTTGTGTGGATTCCAGCTGGGATTAGATAAGGAAAAAAAACATTCCAGGCTTTTAAAACCTGATGAAATGTCTGTGCCCTGGGGGGTCCCTGAGTTTGGAATTGTTGGAGGCTGGGGAATTTCATGGAAAACCATCAGATGTTCCCACTGTTCTCATGGTCATGAGGAATTCTACTCCCAGGAGTTACCAGCCTGTTGTTCCCTCGTTATCCATCACCAGCGCTGCTGGAGAGAGGAGATTCCAGAGGGTGGAATTTCCATCTGAGGCGGATCAGCAGTTCTGGGGTAAAACAAAAAAAAAATTAGGAAAAAAGGGATTTGCCAGGTAGAAAACTCCTCCCTGGCCAAGCTCACTCCTCTCTGAAATTCCAGAACTGCGAGCAGGGAATGCTCCTGATTTTCCAAGCCCAGAGTCCCTCTGGGTCCTACTGGCTGCTCTTCTGGGAATTCAGGCCTCCCAGAGGTGGAATATCCTGGAAATACTAAAATATCAGGCTCATCCCTCTTTTCTCTCGCAGTGTTTTGGCAGGATCAGTCTGAACCTGGCTCTGGGAATCTCAGCATTAAATTCTCCCACAAACCCTTGGGATGGTTTTTCCAGGTGTTCTGGGATTCACGTAGCCAGTTTTGCTGGAGGATTTCCTGATTTTCCCAGATTTCCCTCTTGGGGTGGGACAGAGCAATTTGAAGGTCATCCCATCCAGTCCCTCTGGAAAGGGCAGGGACACCTCCCACTATCCCAAATTTCTCCAAGTCTGTCCAACTTGGCCTTGGACACTTTCAGGGATCCAAGGGCAGCCACAGCTGCTCTGGGAATTCCATCCCAGCCAGGAATTCCATCCCAAGATCCCATCCATCCCTCTGGCAGTGGGAAGCCATTCCCTGGATCCTTCATGCCATTCTGCTCTCCTTTTCCCAGATCCATGGAAGTTCAGACGCCCAAATAACACAGTGGGAATATCCGGCTGTGTGTCCATGGGCGTGAATCTCATTTTCCATGCACAGAACCAAGGATGAGCTGGGAAAAATCAAGGAAAACTCCATTCCCACAGTAAATTCCAGCCCAGGGAGAGCCATAGCTTCAATCCATGATTTTTCCTTCAATAGAGGTTTGAACCTGAGCATCCCACAATTCATTTTATCAGGGATAAAATCCATGATTCCAGTTTAAATGTCCTCTCCATTCAACTTCCAGCTCCTCCAAACTGATTTATTTGAATGGAATTCTCCCATTTATCTCTTGAAATTCTATTTTTAATGAAGAAATTCCACAGAATTTTTAGGAAAGCTGCAAACCAACTCCTCTCATGGATTTGTAGAAATTTAGGAGCCTCAGAGGTTCCAAGGATCCGTCACTTTCCAACTTTTCCAAGTCAAGAGTTGGGAGAGAAAATTCCTATTAAAATTCCTACTAAAATGGAATTAAATTATTCAGCATTCCCTGTTGCTCTTATATTCCGTTTTTTACATTTCCCACTCTTTTAAGAACTTTTATGAAAAAGAACCTGCAATCCTAAATTTTTTTTTTTGGATGAAAACAGGCTTTAGTAGAAAATCATGGATTTTTCCTTCTTTTTACAGGGGTGGAAATATTTTAAAATAATTTTAAATTGTTCTGATATTTCCTTTTTATACTTTTTTTTTTTTTTTTCCCCACACCTGGCAGCTGAGAACTGGGATTTTCCTTAAACTCCAAATGGAATTTAAAGGAACCCTGTGCTTCCATACTTCCTTCCATGAACTGTGGAAACGCCATCCATAAAATACGCCAGGATCCACAATGGTTTCACTCCATAAAATTTTTTGCTGCCTAAGGAAAAGCTGGAAGTTGGCTCCCGCAAGTTCCAACAACTCAGCCAAGCATAAGGATAAAGGAGCAGAATGGGAATAAAAAAAATGGAGAAAGGAAGAAAAAAAAAATCCACTCCAACCTTTGGAACATTTGCTTTTTGCCAGGATTTCAGGAATTTTCACTGCAGGAATGTTTTCCAACTTGTCCACTAAAATCTTTAGTTTTAAATGGTGCTGCTTTAGCAGGAATGGGTAACAGAGAAAATTTGGGATGATAATAAAATTCCCAACTCAGGAATTTTTATTTCAGCATCCAGGTAGCCAGAAAGGTCTTATCCAGGGAAACATTTGGATCTTTGCATCCAAAATGTCCTTTTGCAGGGATGACTTCGGATGACTTTGGGATCCCTCTCCATGTGTAGGAAAAGAATAAATCCATGGGAAAAGAATATTCTGGGAAAATTCTGGGAAAAGAATAAATCCATGGATTAAATTGGATGGATCAAGCTTCATGTTGAGGATTAGGAGAGATGCATGTGGGGCTGGAATTACAGAATTCCAGGATCACTGAGGCTGGAAAGATCTCTGGGATCATCGAGTCCGAGCTGTGCCCGATCCCCACCAAAGCTCTGAGTGCCACATCCAGGAATTCCTTGGAGACTTCCAGGGATGGGGACTCCAAACCTCCCTGGGCAGCCCCTGCCAAAGCCTGACCACATTTTCCATGGGGAAATTCCTCCTGGTGTCCACCCTGAGCCTCCCTCAGATATGCTGGAACTGAGAGTTAATTGCTTCCCAAAAATCCTGAGGAGTTTGGGATTAAACCCCAGGAAAATACTCTCCTGGAGTTCCTAAATTCACCTGGAGAGTTTTGGCAGGGCTGAGGGAGGGGCTGGAGGGTGTGGAGGAGGAATGGACCTGGGAAAAGCAGCTTTTGCATCCAGAGAATCCTAAAACCACCGAGGCTGGGAAAGACCTCCGGGATCATCGAGTCCAAGCTGTGCCTGATCCCACCAGAGCCCCGAGTGCCACATCCAGGAATTCCTTGGACACCTCCAGAGGTGGGGACTCCAAACCCTCCAGGGCAGTTTCAGTGCCTCACCACGCTTTCCATGGGGAAATGATCCCAAATATCCAATTTAACCCTTCCCTGGAACAACCTCAGGCCATTCCCTCTCCTCCTGTCCCTGTTCCCTGGGAGCAGATCCCAATTCCCTCTGGCTGCCCCCTCCTGTCCCAGAAGGTCCCCTTGGAGCTCCTTTTTTCCAGGATGAACATTCCCAGCTCCCTCATCAACACCATCAAGTTAATCCCAGTTATTTTTAATATGAAATTGAATTATTTTACTCCAAATATTTTATCCCTGGGATACCCAGGCCTCCCACTCCCTGTCCCAGGAACTTTCGACCCTGTTGCTCAATTTTAAATAAATTTCCCAGAAGGATGAAAGTACCGTAAATATTTTGTGTAAATTCCGTCAAAATCGATTGTGAGAGTGGAGGGAAAATTCCAGGAGAAAAAAACCCCAACTCCTAAATGAGAGGCTGCAATGGAAAATCAGTCACCAAAATTATGGGGTGGAGATGCAGGGATAAAGAGGTTTGTAAGTTCTGGAAAAGGGAAAGGAAAAGGGAAAGGGAAAAGGAATGGGAAAGGGAAAGGAGGAAGAAAAGGAAAAGAGGAAGAAGAAAAGGAGAAGAGGAAGGAGAGAGGGTGAGGATGAGAAGGAGAAGGAGAAGGAGAAGGACAATTCCCAAAGAATAGAGAAAATCCCAGGAAAGCTGAGCAGGAATCCCAGCACTGCTCAGCCAGGACAATGTGTTTGGCTCAGTGCTGCATTTATTGGAAGATTTATGGCTCCTACTCCAAGAATATTATGGATGAATCAAGGAAAAATGTCTCTTTCCCAGATGGTGAACAGAGTCACCCAAGAATGGAGTGATGGCATGGGATCATAAAAACTGGAATTACAGAGCTGGGAGTTGATCCCAAATCCCATAAATCCTTGCCTGGTGACTTCAAATGAGGCTGTGCATGATTTTTCCCCTGATGGAAGGGGAGTGTCCAGGTGAAATCCGTGACCTGGATTCCTTTTTTCCCAAATCAAGGAGCAGTTGGAGCTCCAGAGGTTTTGTTTCACATCCATCCTCAGGTGGGAATCCCCAGCTTGGAGTGATCCCTCTCCAGAGACTGGAAATAAGGATTTGGACAATGGGAAAAGGAACATGGAAATTTGCCTTGAAGGGATTTCCAGCCCCAGCATGAGCACTTTTTATAAATAATTCCGTGATGGACATTTTATGGAAAGCCAAATTTCCAGTTTAAATCCAGCTGAATTATTAATTTCCTACTTGGTATCCTAGGATGAGATTCCTCATAATTAATATAACAAATCTTAATTAAATAAATATAAATTATTTAAATAAATATATTTTAAATTAAGAAATAGATGTTAAATAAATACATGTGGGAAATATATATAATAAATAGATATTAAATATATAAATACATATGTGAGTAAATAAAATCAATAAAATGAATAAATATATATATTTAAATACATAAATTATATAAAATTAATAAATATATGTTGAATATTTCCTATTAATTCTGAATTCCTGCTCCCTCCAATCCATGTTTGGACCACCACAATCCTACTGGACCAGCAGGAAAACTCATCCAGAATAAAACTAATTCCATTGATTCGGAGTTTTAGCTCCAGAAATTCCTTGACCAGCCAGTGTGGGGGAAATTTCTATAGGAATTCAGGAATGAGCAGGAAATTCCCATTTCCACAGGCTGGGGAGCAATGCCAATAAAATATCCGTGCCCATGATCCAACTGGGAGAGGAGTTTCAGCCTTGTGTTGGACCCAAGTGCAAATATTTGGATCGTGTGGAAATGTTTAACCCAAGAACAAACACAAAAACCTGGAAAAAGGAATCTTCTTCCTTCATCCCACCCTCCTCCCTGTGAAAATCCAGAAATTGGGAAGGGAAGAGCTTCCATTCTTTTCCTGGAGCTGCAGGGAGTCTGTCCCACTTCTTCACCACCATAATTATTCCCTAAATCCAATTATTCCTGAGATCATTATTCCAAAGTCAACACTCCTTAACTGGAAGGAAATATTTGGATTATTTTCCCTGTGGGAAGTTCTCTCCTGTAGGATTTTTCTAGGCTTAGGCCAATCATGGAATCATGAAGGTTGGGGAAGACCTCCAGGAGCATCAATTCCAACCTTCAACCAAATTCCCACTAAACCATGTCCCAAAGTGCCACATCCACTGTTTTTTTTTTTTTTTTTTTAAATTCCAGAGAAGGCGATTTCACCACTTTGTCCCAAATATCTCCCCTGGGGAAGGATTTCCGTTTGGAATTTTCAACTCTTCTTTGTTAACGGAGACTTTATTAACGTAAGGAATTTTTGCTGACTTAGAGGCAGTGGGGATGAATTGTTTGGTGACTTTCCAGGTGGAAAAATCCCAAGAAACCCAGGAAAACACCAAAACCTCATCCATGATTGCTGGAAAGAGAGGAAAGCAGAACCTGGGGGGAAAAAATGTGGAATATTCCTGGGATATCTCAACACAGGGCTGGTTTAGACCTTGCAGTGTGATTTTCCTTTGGATTTGTTTTGTTCTTTTTCTGGAATGCAGGAGCAGAATTCCCAGATGACTTTATGGCAGTAACCCTTGGCCCTTCTCACCCCATTCCTGCCTCCCCTGCAATTCCGATGGAATTCCAGGAGTTAAGGAGGACAAACACGGGAAGGTGATAAGAAGAACCTGCTCCTCCGCCACCTCAGTTCGCGGAGTTCAAGGGTGGCAGAGGTCCCAGACAAACCTGTCTGGAGCTGGCTTTCCAGGAATCTTCACTGGGAAGGTCATTTGCAAACAGATCCCAGAGCCCTGCAATCCCAGAGTGCTGTGGGAATAGGAGCACCAGCAGGAGAAGTCCCAGGATTTGTCAGCCTGGGATAATTTGGGAAACGCTGAGTCCTCAGCAACATCGAGGCCCAAAACATCTCAGTTGGGTTGGGAGCCCTGGTCAGAGCCCAGAGGTCCTGGATCTCAAATGGAATCCCAGATTTCCTTGGCATGAGATGAAGGGGAGAGTTTATTTATGTGTAATATTCAGGGATGTTAAAAGGCTGGGAAGGATGGGAATGCTCATCTTGGAGAAGAGAAGCTTTGGGGTGACCTCACTGTGGATCATCCATTCCCACTCCATTCCATGGCAGGATCTCCCACCATCCCAGGGTGCTCCAAGTGTCCATCCTGGCCTTGGACACTCCCAGGGATCCAAGGGCAGCCACAGCTGCTCTGGGAATTCCATCCCAGCTCCTCCCCACATTCCCAGCCAGGAATTCCTTCCCAAATCCCATCCATCCCTGCCCTCTGGCAGTGGGAAGCCATTCCCTGTGTCCTGTCCCTCCAGCCCTTGGAAATTGTCTCTCTCCGAATTTCCTGCAGCTCCTTCAGATCCTGGAAGGTCACAATGAGCTCACCCCAAAGCTTTTCCTCTCCAGCTGAACATTCCCAGCTCTCCCAGCCTGGCTCCCAGCAGAGCTGCTCCATCCCTCGGATCACCCTGGTGCCTCCTCTGGGCTCTCTCCAGCAGCTCCAGCTCCTTCCCGTGCTGGATCCAGGGCTGGGGCAGCTCTGCAGGTGGGGCCTCACCTGAGCACAGGGGCAGGATTCCCTCTCTGGACCTTCTCCCCACATTCCTTTGGATGAGCCCAGGACACGATTGGATCTCTGGGCTGCTGCCACATGCAGCTGGGTCACATCCAGCCTCTCATCCAGCGGAATGGGCCAGGCTGGGATGTGTTTTCCCAGCCAGAGTCACCAACATTCCTCATTTTTGAGGGCTTAGTTTTTTTTTTAATGCAAATTTCCGACTGGACTAAAAATAATCTCAGTGTTTGGGACACACAGAGGGCAAGAAAACCTCTGATCACCTTTGGGATTATCCACCTTTATCCTCGTGATTAACATCCCAAAAAAACTATTGGCATTGGGGTAGCACAACTTTGGGGATTTTCCTGTCAGTTCTGGAGGTGCCAAATCCAGGAAGGCGAAGAAGGAAAGGTTCAGCTCCTCGTTCCTACAGCACCCAAGGGAAACATCTTGTATTGTCAGCCAAACCTGCAGGGTTTTTGTTCCTGCAAACCTCAGCAGCTCCTCCAGCGCTGCTTGAATTAATTGCATTAATTAATCACTTTAATTACAGCCTAATCAATAAAATCAGCTGCAGGACGAAGTCAAGGAGCAAAGCAGTGGAAGAGGCAGTGGAAAAACAAGGACTGTGCCTCTGTTTGGATTCTGAGAATGTCTGAGCTCAGCTGCTCTTTGGTCACTCTGCAAAGTCTGAGTTTAATTAATCCAGGCTTTATTAGAAGCCATCCCGCTGCTCCTGGTGTCCTGTTGCACTTGGCCATGGGCAAAGTTTGGGAACTGGCTGCCAAAACAAGGGTGGCTCAAAAAATGAAGCTATTGTTGATCCCTTCCGAGTTTTTCCAGCTTTATCAAAACACAAACAAGGATTTTGTGATGTTCCAATGATCCTGGCACAGCCAAAATTCTGATTGCTCTTAATTCCCATTTATAGAGCAAATAAAATCCCATTATTATATAAAAAGCTCCTACTGTTTATTCCTTTTCCCACAATTAATTGTGTGGATTCCTTCCCTCCAAGTCACGGTTCTGCTAAAGGCTCCTTTTCTATATTTATTTTTCAATGTTTAAAAAAATATTTATCTATTTATCTATCTAGTCTTATTAATTCTGTTATAGATTATTCATCTTCATGTTTATCCTTATATATTAATTATTTTTGCATTAATTAATTGATCGATTATATTATTACAATATATATTATTATTCAATATATTATCTTTATATTAATAATTGATACATGTAATAGTTTATGTATTTCTTGCTTTATATATTTATTATTTTATGCATTAATGTTTCTATATTTTATTTTTATATTAATATTTTTATGCATTAGTTTCCAGAAATTTATGAATAACACTTTTTGGAGAATTACCCTAAAAAATATTTCCAGACTGGCACTGAATTCCCAGAGCAGCTGTGGCTTCCCCTGGATCCTTGGAAGTGTCCAAGGCCAGGTTGGACACTGGGGCTTGGAGCACCCTGGGATGGGATTTAAGGCTCCATCCATCCCAAACCATTCCATAATTCCATGATTTCCTCTTCCCTGCCTGTTCAACGGTTTCTTTAAGAATCAACCCCCACCAACACAAACCTCAGCAAACTTGAGGTTAAAATCCAGCTGGAAATTGATGATTTACCCAGCGCTCACCCGGGATGGGTAATGAACACCTGAGAGGGAGAATTTTCCAATTCCTTGGGGACGGGCCAGCCCAGGGTCAGCCGGACCCGGCGGAGCTGCGAGCTCAGCAAAACAGCCGGGAACGGTCTGGGGGCACGGGGAGAGAGAGGGAAACTTCTGCTGGGCCCCAGAGACGGCCAGAGCACCCTGAGCAGCCCAGACCTGGCCTGAGCAGCCCAGACCAGGCCTGAGTAGCCCAAAACACGCCTGAGTAGCCCAGACCAGGCCTGAGAAGCCCATATCAAACTTGAGTAGGCCAAAACATGCCTGAGTAGCCCCAAAACAGGCCTGAGTAGCCCCAAAACATGCCTGAGCAGCCCAAAACAGGCCTGAGCAGCCCAGACCAGACCTGAGCAGCCCAGACCAGACCTGAGCAGCCCAAAACAGGCCTGGGTAGCCCAGGCCAGACCAGAGTAGTCCAGACCAACCCTGAGCAGCCCAAAATAGGCTGGAGTACCCCAAACCAGACCTGAGAATTCCAGACCAAGCCTGAGTAGCCCAGACCAGACCTGAGAAGCTCAGACCAGGCCTGAGTAGTCCAGGCTAAAGTGCTCCGCTGCTCTTGCCTAGAATTGAACCTTTCCTATTCCCAGGGGATGAATTTCCCCAGTTTTTTTGGAAGCAGAACGCTCTGAAGTTTTACCAAAGGCTTTAGGCTGGGTCTGTTCTCGGCCACACACAAAACTGGAGTCAGCAGAATGATCCTGGGATCAGGAATCAAAGCAGGAAAGCACCCTGGGTTGGGATCCAGGGAATGATGTGATGTCAGCACTGATGATGCCTCAGGTTTTAGCTTTTGCATTTTATCTTTTATATTCTGTTGGTTTTTTTTTAATATATATTTTATTCTGTTCTTTTATATTTTCAGGTTCTGTGCTGCTTTAGTGTGCAGTTCTGAGCTTCACATCAGGGCATGGTGAGCTCTGTGCACAGAGCAGGGAGACAAAACAATTCCTGCTCCAGCTGGGCACCAAGGACAAATGATCCAAATCTCAGCCCAGGAGCACAAACCCCGTGGGCTGGAGAGAGAAAAACAAGCAGGATGGGAGTGCAGGGGCTGAGCTGGAATTGGACACTGAACTGCAATGTGCACATGGAGCAGAGCTGATCCCAGGGAGAGACCCCGTGAGCGCTCGTGCATTTTGGGACCATTTGGGTTCATCTTGGGTGCAGCCCTGGCTGGGCTCTTGTGCTGCCCAAGGTGGATCCATGGAGGAGATCCTTTGAAACAATCCCTGCTTTATTCTGTAGCTCTGTCCAGCCTCTGTTCTAGCTCAGCCTGCACAAGGCATCATTAGAAGCCCCATTTGAAGAAGATTTAAGCTCCATCACCTTTCCCATTTTTCCATGGAATGCTAATCCAGCTCAGCATCAGACCTTATGTATCCCAGCTTTTGCTTTTTCCAGGCAGGATGTGCTGATTTGATTTACTCCAGCCTTGTCCCAGACCTTGCTTTTTCCAGGATAATCAAGGATTTGCTTCATCAACAGCTTTTATTCTTCTTGCCACCAGATGTGGCTCCTCTGTTTTCATGGAAGTTTAAACTGGAATCTGAGGGAATCGCTGACAATCTTTGTTGCTTTAACTTCATGGAATTGCTCTGGGCTTGGGAAGCAAGGATGGGATTAATTAAATTAATTTTAACTCTTGTAAAGTTGGCATTTTTTTAGGAATTACTCAGAGAATATAGAGAGAGATGGAGAAGGGAGAAAGGAGTTCCTGGGTTCATCTGCAGCTCAGTGCATCCATGGATTCCAAACTTTCCCTGAAAGGCAATGGGAGATGTTGGGCAGCAGGAAAAGTGAAAAATTTTGGGAAAAGTGAGATTCCAAATATGTGGAATCATAGACCCATAGAATATCCAGGCTTGGAAGGGACCCACAAGGACAATAAAAGTGAAACTGCTCCTTCAGCATGTTGGAAGTTTAATGTTGGAAGTTTGAAAAATTCCAGTTTTTTCCTGAGTATTTGGCTCTCCCAACCAACTCCAAGAATTATTCCCTAGGGCTGGGAACAGCAGCTTTGGATCTGGGGGCTTGGGATGGGGGAGCTCCAAGAGGTGCTGGGACAGCCCAAAGCACATGGAGGAGACTAAATTGGGAATTAAGGGACAAGTTTTGGTTAAAACAGCTTAGAAATTGATAATGAGGCAAAATTGAGTTTAAAAATTGATGTTTAGAAGAAAAAATCTCCAGATCTGTTGAGGCTGAAGATGGAATTCCAGCTGTCTGTGATATCTGAGTTTTCCTTCTGAGATGAGCAAATCCGTGTGAAATTCAGGGTCCTGCACAATCCCTGGCAGGTCTTGGATGAAAGTTGTGCTCTGAGAAAGTCACTGAAAATGTTAAAACTTCTTAAATTTCCATCAGCAGCAGTGGGGAGCCTTAAATAGATCCTGGAATATTGGATTTTCCTTCTGATTGCAAAAAATGGGAATAAAGAAGAATTATAAACATTTATGTTCATCCTGCAATGTTGGATTTGCCTTTTGATTTGCAAAAATGGGAATAAAGAAGCATTCCAAGAAATTGGAAGCATTCAAGCTTTTACAGGAATGGGGAAAACGAATGGAAAGGAACTGAAATGGGGGAATTTCTATTTAAATTATCCTGGCTAGGACTGAAACTCAATTTTGGATAGGAAAAGCTCCAGGAAAACCTTCTCGGGTGAAGATTTCCACACAGGAGCTACAAATCTGGGAATTCACAGTTCAGCAAGGGCTGGGAAACAGAGGGAATATCAGGGAATATCATCCCTGAAGCAGCTCAGACCTGGATATTCCCATTTCAAAACAAAATAAAAACCATGGAAAATCCCAGAAACAGAGATTACCATTTTTTTTTAGTCAACAAGGAAAATTCAGTGGAAAAACTTGGTGGGGCTGAGATGAGCACAAAGTTCGCGGATAACGGGATGCGGAACATTCCGTTCGGACAGGAAGGTTCAACAAATCCCACCTTTATCCCCTCTGGATAAGGAGATAAATCAGGATTTTCCAGGTCAACACCAGCAACTTTTACTGCTGCAGCTTTTCCCAAGATAAGGTATGGCTGGGCCTGGCTTATAGGGAATTTGCAATCCTACAGCCGTGTCCTCATCCCAGAATTCTGGGAAGTGCTTTAGGATCCCTGTACTCGAATCCCTGGAAATATTTGTTGGAATGGGAGTGTTTGCATCATCAGGTAAGGGCAGGGAGGCTGTGGAGGTGCTGGGGCTCATATCCAGGTGATTCTGGGTGTGATCCATGCCCTCAGTCCTTGGGACAGAATTCCAGTCCCTGCTGCTGGATATTCAGAAACCTCAGGAAAAAGCGCTTTTCCAAAATCAGGGAATTCCGGCATAAAGCATAACAGAAATGGATCAAAACCCTCTAAGCCACCCAAAAAATTCCTATTAAAAGCCCTTCCTGGGATTTGCCTGACCTCATCTCAAACTCCAGCTTCAAAAAGGAATTTATTGCCTGAGTTTAATTTTAGGCCGGGCTTTTCACAGCTGAGCTGGGCTCATTTCTCTTGCCCAGCTCAAGTTTAACTCTCCTTGCAGCTTTCAAAATAAAAATCTTGTTGGAAAGGACCTGGGGGAGTGGGAAGCAGCCAGAATTTCAATTTTTCAAATTGAACTATAAATGGGCTTTTAAGGGATATCCAGCAAAGGGAAATCCCAGTCAGGAATTCCTATGGAAGCAGCCACAGGATCCCAGTCCTGCCCATTCCTGGCAGGAACATGAAATACAGCCCAAATTCCTGTGGGTGGGGGGGTTCAAGTTCTTCCCTTCCTCCAATTCCTCATCCTCACAATTCAAAATTCCATAATTTTGGAATGGATTACTGAGGAGAGAATTTTCCAAGCAGAGCATTCCCAACGTTTGCCCCTTTTCTTGGCCGTTTTTTGGGAATACTGCCATCCCCACATGAGTCCTGTGAGGGTTTGAAGTGGTTTCATTTCTGTATCTTTTATCCCATATATTAGATAAAAAAATGTGGAGTTAGAAAATTATTAAGTAAATTAATAAGGAAATTATTAAAGAAATTATTAAGGAAAAGCCCTCTAGGACTGAGTCCAGCCATAAACCAGCACTCTCAGGTCCATCACATTTTGATATTTTTGGGACAATTTTTTTTGGATAATTTTGGGACAATTCCCACTCCTGCCAAGGAAATATGGGACAGAGAGCCCTGAATATGGGACATGGATCTGGAGCTGATCCCAGCTGATCCTCTTGGAAATGAGATATGAGGAATTACAGCTGTAAAAGCTGGGAGGGACTGGAAAAATCCGGTCCTGCTGGAGCAGGGAGGTTGGATCAGAGTTTGGGTTCTATCCAGCTCTACCCATGGTGGATTCTGTGGTTCTGGGATTCTGGGATTCTGGAACTCTGGAATTCTGTGATTCTGGGATATTGGGATTCTGGGATTCTGGTATATGGGGATCCTGGGATTCTGGGATTCTGGAATTCTGGGGTATTTGGATTCTGGAATTCTGTGATTTTAGGACTGCAAGCTTCTGGGAGTCTGTGGTTCTGTGATTCTGGGATATTGGGATTCTGTGATTCTAGGATTCCGAGCTTCTGGGATATTGGGATTCTAGGATTCTGGGATATTGGGATTCTGGGATTCTGGGAATCCAGGATTCCAGAATCACCAGGGAGCTGCATGCAGGCTGCTGCTCTCCAGATTCTCTGGGAATGCCTGTCCCTGCTCCAGGTGTTATCCAAGCGCTCCCAGGATCGTGTTGAAAATGTAGGAAGTTATTCCGGTGGTTTGGGATCACCTGGCTGGGATCAGACTCCAATCCCGGATTCCCCTCCTGTTTTCCAGCCTCAGCTCGGGCTGGGTCAATCTTTAACTCCTCTTCCAGTGCCAACAATGACCTTCAGGATAAATGAGTAACTCCTTTCCTGCTGGGAATTCTTCCACGGATTTCTCTTCCTGCTCCATGCTTGTTTTGCTGGATCTGTTGGCACAACCTTTGTTTTGCTCTGGTGTCCTTGGCTCCCGCTCATGCCCATTTTTTGGGATTAACCATTTTTTTGGCTGGGAGCTCCATCCCAAAGTTCAATCCGTGCCCCTCGGAATGGAAAGAACAGGACATTAATTAATGCACTTGGAGATAATTTATTCATGGCGTTAATCACCCCTGACAAATGAGGCCATCCCTGCCCATGGAGCTTTTCCATGAAGTTATTTTTATCTCTTTCCATGGAAATTGGGAAGGCAGAGAGGGCAGGAGGTTCATGCCCGGGAGTGTCTGAGTTGTTCATCCACATCCAAATGGAGAAAAATTCCTTAAAAGTCCCTGTGGGGCCAAGGTGCTCCTCAAGGATATTTGCAGTTGGACTCAATGACCCTAAAAGTCTTTTCCAACCTTAATCCCCATCCCTGGAATTGTCCAAGGCCAGCTTGGATGGAGCTTGGAGCACCCTGGGATAGTGGAAGGTGTCCCTGTCGTGGGAAAGGGTTGAATGTTAAATCTTTAAAAGTTCCTCCCAATCCAAACCATTCCATGATTCCATGATAAAGCGAATCCCAGATGTGATTCCCAATGGGATCCTGGAGGCCCTGGAAAGCAGGATGTGCGTTGCACAGGGAACAGGGATAAATACCATGGGATGCTTCCATATTTATTGCTTTCATTTTCTGATGGACATCAGGATTTCCAGCTGGATATTGGGATAAAGGGAATAAACCATCCAAATTTCCAGCTGCATATTGGGATAAGGGAATAAAACATTTGGATTTCTAGCTGGATGTTGGGATAAAGGGAATAAAACATTTGGATTTTCAATTGGATATTGGGATAAAGGGAATAAACCATCCCAATTTCCAGCTGGATATTGGGACAAAGGGAATAAAACATTTGGATTTTCAGCTGGCTATTGATTTAAAGGGAATATTTAGATAAATATGGATATTTGGATAAAATACTTGATCCAGTTGAAGCAGGATCCTGAAATCCCTGATCCAAGCAACTGATCCCAGGGATTGATTTATTCCTTCATTTCTTTAGTGTTGTTACCTGCAAACAGGGGAAGGAGAATTCCATAGGGAATTCCCATTCTTGGGAAGCTGGAAATGTAGCCCAGCCTCAGATGAGACAGAGATGCCTCAGATCCAGATGCTTTTATCTCCAGAAGGAATTTCACACTTCCAATATAGTAGCTGGAAAGCCCAATTCCAATGGGATACAAAACTGGGGGGGTTTCCTGTTTTTTCCCCTCCTTTTCGCTCCATTCCCTGATTTCTTGTGTCTCCAAGATGCCAAAATCAGGGCAGGTTTCCTGTGGAAGCGGGGAAAAAATATAAAAAATAACATTAAATATTCTCCACAAATTCTCCATAAATTCTCCTGGAGAGCTGCAGGACCAATCCAAAGGCTGATATCCCAGGATTTTCAATCCACGATCCTGCTGAATTCCATGGATTTGATCCCTGTGCCCCATTTAAGAGGGGCAGTGCAACAGGAACCCTCCACAAAGCATCACTCTCCCAGCAACATTCCACAGGGAGTTGGGAAGACCTCAATCCTCATTTAAAACATCCCCAGATTTTTCCACAATGGCTTGGATCTGTTTCGATAAGGCCCCCCTGGGAGGAGATAAGAGCTGACCCCTTATCAGTCCCGTTATCCGCTTTGTAATGGATGGAAGCATTTCCTTCCTGGATCTCTTACGGATTTTTACTCAGAAACAGAATTTTATCCTAAACCTGGCTTTGGGTTTCTTTCCCCAGGACCATCAGTTCTGGGAATCCCTGGAGCTCCTGATCAGCTGAAATTTCAGGAATCTCTGGAGCTCCTGATCATCTGGAATTTTGGGAATCCCTGGAGCCCCTGATCACCTGAAATTTCAGGAATCTCTGGAGCTCCCAATCAGCTGAAATTTTTTGGAATCTCTGGCGCTCCAGATCAGCTGAAAAACCCCATTTATTTCCAGCCTCCACAAGTTTTTAAAGCTCTTTTCTTCCCCCGGGAGCATTTTCAGGATGAGTTTTCCTCCTGGCAGCTGGAGCTGAGTTATCACTTCCAGCCAGGAATGCTGACAGTGCTCAGCTCCGTCCCCTGCCAGAATTTTGGGAGAAAATAAAACTTTTGTGTAACTCCTGGAGCGGCCGATTCCAAGTGACTCATCCTGAGGGAAGGACTGCACAAGATGATCTAAAAATAAGGACCAGGAGAAGCTCCAGCAGGTCTGTCATGGCCATCCTGGAGCCCGAAATCCTGGCTGGAGGTGGAAAACTGATCCTGGCTCATCCCAAATCATTCCAAAGGCCAGAATTCCAATGGAAAAAGTCTTCCTTGCCACTAGTCCCCTCTCAGGCGGTTTTGAGGGTGGTTTGAGGGTTTGGACATTTTTTGGTTCATCTTCTTCTGTCTCTCCACAGCTGGATGGGAGGGAAGGGATCCCCTCTGGAATTCCTAACTCCCTTGGCCGCGAATTTTGACACACGCTGGATTTTATCCGATCACCTGCTGAGAATCTGGGATCCCTTTCCCTCCATCTCAGGTTCATTTCCCCCATTATTTTTGGGAGATCTCCCTGCTGGGCCAAAATCTCCCTGGTGTATTCCTTGAATCCTTTGGGCTGGGTACACACAATTCCATGATCCTATAGAATCCAAATTCCCTGTGTTCCTGGCTTTTCCTGGACCCTGCTGCAGTGGGAAGAACACGGAAGAGGGGGAAGGAGGCTCTGCCATTTGGGGGGTCTCATCCCTGTGGTTTTGTGGGATAAGGACTCAGCAGGTGACAGAATTGATGGAACAACTCCACACCCACTCACAGGGAGGGAAAATCCTTTGTGTCCATCCAAAGATGACTTTTAAACAACACCAGGAGTATCCCAAATTCTCCACCCTCCTGTTCCATCACTTCCCTCCAACAGGGGCTCGGAATTGTGTCCCAAAATCCGCCTCCAGTTCCTACGGCCATTGTTTTAATGGATTGCTGAATTTGGGATTTATTATCCCGGACATCGGGCCAATGTAAATGTTTCCTTTCCTTAAAGCCAGCAAGGATTTGTAATATTCCTACGGATAATCCTCCCCTCCAACCACATCAAGGAGAGGGCAGCGAATTCCAGGGAGGAACAGACAATTCCCACCCTGGGAGAAGCCGTTGTGAGTAATTCAATGTTGCTCCTCTCAGTCAGATTCCAGCTTTTATCCCAGCCTCGAAGTGTCTGTGATATCCCAGAACTTTAAATGATAAATGTCAATCCTTATGAATCCTTATCCTGCAATCCCTACAACTCCCAGGAATTATCTCATCTGGGAGCAAAAGGTTTTTGTCATCGGGAACAGGAAGTCTCCTTTCTGGGAATCACGGGTTTGGCATCTCCAAAAGGTTAACTCTTCACTGCTTCCTTTTAAAGCTGGTTCATACCCTGGGAAATCATTTTTTAAATGGAATTTCTTGCTCCTTGATGGTCCTTCAATGTTTTCTGGGATGGTGATCCCACAGAGTGCTGACCCTACCCCACAGAAATCCACTTCAATTTTGGGGAGAAAAAGGTCAAGCTCAACAGGATTTCAGTGAATTTTATTCCAAGGCAGCAAATTGTGGAAATTCCCAAATGGGTGATTCCTATTTTTCTAGGCCCTGGAATTAAGTGAGTCCATCTCTCAGTTATCCTTCCCTTTCTGTTTGCTTTTATTAAAAATCAGCCATTTTTAGCTAAAAAGATCTTTCACCTTGAAGGATTTAAGGGAAACACCTGGAACTGGGTTATGGTGACCTTGGAAAAACACCAAAATGACCTAAAATTGCCCCACAAATACAAAATAAATCCATTTTTATGCCAAATTCAAACCAGATTCATATCTGGGAGATTTGGGTCACCAGTGGGAGTCTCCACCTTCTCCAGGTTCCTCTGGAGCTGGGAATGGATTCTCCACTCCAAGGAGGAAAATTCAGTTGGAGCCTCCATAAATCTTCATCCGTGAGATCTCGCTGATCCTTATAAATTTGGAATTCTCCTCCCAGTTTTTCTCTGGAGCAAGGGTTGGGTGCCACAACCTCCTGCAGGGTGCTGGGAATTATGGATTTTCTCTCCATAATATCCAAATTCTGTCACTGTCCCACATTCAAATTAAATTCTGAGTGGTTTAGTGACCTCCAATAGACCTGGATTTATAATCCAGGCTGGAATCTCAGCGGAGAGCTCAGTCTTCTTTCCAGACTGGCCTTTGCTCTCCATGGAATTCCCTTTGATTTGGCATTCTCTTTAACTCAGCATTCCCTTTAAATCAGCATTCACTTTAAATCAATATTCCCATTAAATCAATATTCCCTTTAAATCAGCATTCCTGGACTCTCAGAGCAGGCAGAATTAAAATTCCTGGAATATCTTCTCCCAGCCTCTGGAATCCACCCTGTGCTGTGGGAAGAAGTTTAAGGACAGGACTGCTGGTTGAGTTTCCCGGGATTTAACCCACCTTTGGGATGAACCACAACCCTCATTCCCTTTTTTCCCTTACTCAGCATTTGCACAGCCCATAATTTCCCTAATTTCCATCATTTCCATAATTAGAAGCCGGAGGGATCTGTGTGGGACATTGGGATTCGGGGTTTGGAGCTGGGAATTTGAGGAATCTCCTCCTCAAATGAGGGCTTTTCTGACATGGAATTAGTTTAAATGAGCAGTTCAGTTTAAATTAGCAGGTTAGTTTAAATTAGAGAGCAGTTTAGTTTAAACTAACAGTTCAGTTTAAATTAGGCAGCAGTTTAAATTAGCAGTTTAGTTTAAATTAGCAGTTCAGTTTGAATTAGCAGTTCAGTTTGAATTAGCAGCTCATTTTAAACCAGACAGCAGTTTAGTGTTAAACTAACAGTTTAGTTTAAATTAGCAGTTTAGTTTGAATTAGCAGTTTAGTTTAAATTATCAGTTTAGCCTAGTCTAAATTAGCAGTTTAGTTTAAATTAGCCAAAAAAAGCCACCTCTATTTTAGGTCTCTGTAATCCCTGTAATGCCAGAGGCACAATCCCAGCCCAGTTTGGGTGGGAATGTGCTGGAAAATTCAATCTTGTGTCCCAGACTGGAATCCGAGGCTCTCCCAAGGGATATTCAGGAGGTTGGAAGTGAAATCCAAAATTCCTCTTCATCTCCTCTGAGTTTCTCTGTGTTGGTTAAACCTCAGTCCTTCCCTTCCCCTTCCCCTTCCCCTTCCCCTTCCCCTTCCCATCTCTCCAAAGGAATTTTCTTCCGAGGGGCCTGGACAAACATTGTATTGTTTCGTTTGGGTTTTTTTCAAAGAAAATTTTGGATTTCAGGGTCATCCTGCTGTGAGGAAGCCAGGACTGTGATCCCAGAGGAAATACAGAACTGTAGGGAAAGGAGACTCAGGGAATCCTGGAATTGTTTGGAATGGACGTAAGGATGATCCCATTCCACCCCTGCCATGGGCAGGGACCTCCCACTGTCCCAGGCTGCTCCAACCTGGCCTTGGGCACTTCCAGGGATCCAGAGACAGCCACAGCTTTCCTGGGAATTCCATCTCACCCTCCCAGCCAGGAATTCCTTGTCTGGATATGACAAATGGGGAGAATCTTCCCAGAAAAGCCCCAGCAGCTCCCCAGGTTTTGGTTCACCTTTTTCTTACAGATATTTCCATGGAACTCAGGACAGAGCTCCTCCTTCCTGGTTTGGGAACGTGTCCCCATGAGGCACTTTAAAGGATAGAATTGCCAAGAAATCATAGAGTGGATTGGGTTGGAAAAGATCCTAAAGCCCATCCAGTGCCACCCCTGCCATGGCAGGGACACCTCCCACTGTCCCAGGCTGCTCCAACCTGGCCTTGGGCACTGCCAGGGATCCAGGGGCAGCCACAGCTGCTCTGGGAATTCCATCCCAGCCAGGAATTCCCAATTCCCAATCTCCCATCCATCCCTGCCCTCTGGCAGTGGGAGCCATTCCCTGTGTCCTGTCCCTCCATCCTTGTCCCCAGTCCCTCTCCAGCTCTCCTGGAGCCCCTTCAGGCCCTGGCAGGGCTCTGAGCTCTCCCTGGAGCCTTCTCCTCTCCAGGGGAACATTCCCAGCTTTCCCGCCTTGCTCCAGAGGGAAGTGCTCCAGCTCTCCAGGGAAGGACCCAGGCTGGGCTCTCTGGGTGCTCTGGGTGCCATCCCTGTGGTTTTGGATGGAATTGGACAGAGAAGGAAAAGAGGGATCCAGACCTGGCTAAAGCCGGGATTTGGATGCAGAGCCCAGGCCAGGCCCAGGTGAGCTCGGCTGTGATCCTCCCTAGGAGGGAATGATGTTTTTGGCCTTTCCCAAGCCATTCCCAAGCCATTCCCAAGCCATTCCCAGCTTCCCTGCATCCCACAGGGATCCCAAGCTGCATTTCTCTCCCAGCATTTCTCTCCTGGCACTTGTCTCCCTGGAGTCTGGGAATGTCCCACGCCAGCCTTTCCCAGCTATTCCTGCAGGAACAACACCAGGACAGGCTCCAAACACCAAGATTTCTTCTACAAAATGATCACCAGAGAAATAATCAGAATATTTCCCCCAAAATATGGAATTCCCTCTTTTTTTCAGCGTTCCTCCTGATCCCCTTCCCATTTTAGGTGTTGTCCTCTTCCCTTGGCACCTGACCTCGCTGCGGGCGCTGCCCACGCCGTGGATTTGGAATCCTGACATCACCCAGACAATGAATTCTTCACTAAACTTGGCCCTGATCCCCACCAGCTCCCCAAATCCAAGGATAAAGTTGCTGCGGAACGTGGCCAGAAGAGGAGGGAAACCAGAAAAACAAAACAGAATCCGAGCCTGAACCATTCCAGAGGAACTGCAGCCACCCAAAAATGCAGGAGCAGCACAAAAAGGAGCCACGCTGTGCCCTCACCAACTCCCACTCCGTAATTTAAGGAAAATGCTGAAGGTTTGGGATTTTTAAAACCCTTCTCTGGTTTCCTCGGGGCAAGGATAAAAAAAGGAGGAGAGAAAAAAAAATTCCTTGTGTTCTTTCCCTGAGTAAACAGCAGAATTCAGGGATTAATTTGGGGCTGGAGGATCCTTTCCCTCGGCTGGTTTTTCTCCCTGATTTCTAATTTTGTTCCTGGGCTCTTTGGGAGAGCAGGAACTCCTCGTGGCACAGGAAAGGGATATTTGAGCTGATCCAGGGGAAAATTCCTGGTGTTTTGGATGAGAAATGGATGAAATCGAAGTGCTGGGGAGGGAAGGGTTGTCCTTTAATCATTCCTTTAATTGTTCCAGGGAGACGATGCCTGTGCTGAGGAATTTTCCTATTCCCTGGGACAGGAGTGAGGGAAAAGAAAAAGGAAATTTCTGTGCTGAGTTATTAAGGATGAACAACAACCAATGAGCTTTTCCTCAGGAAAAAGGGATTGGGAATAATGTTTGGATGCCATCAGGAATCCCAGTGTGGCTGTGGAGCCTGAGGGATTCCAAAGTTCAGATGTTCCCATTTTTTTCCATGGGACAGATGGAATTTCCCATCATTCCCCGCAGTTTAATAGGCAAACAAAACCCACAGAATCCTGGGAAATGTAGTTAACTTTGGGAATTTTCCAGGGCTGGAAGGGATTCCATCAATTTTTCCCTATAAAGATATTTTGGTGCTTGTCCTGAACAGTTTTTAAAATAAATTTCAAGTCTGGGGGGCTTTTTTTTGTTAAAGGCAGGAAGACTCC
The DNA here is from genome assembly GCF_017590135.1 of Pyrgilauda ruficollis. NCBI lineage: Eukaryota > Metazoa > Chordata > Aves > Passeriformes > Passeridae > Pyrgilauda > Pyrgilauda ruficollis. The sequence goes on along the minus strand of NW_024516209.1, from coordinate 442,389 downwards.
TAAAACCAGTATGGATAAATTAATTTTCTTTTCAAAAACATTGGGAAAGCCTGAAGACCTGCCCATGTAATTCCTAATTATTTTAAGGATAATTTTTTCCCCTTCTTTTAGAGCTACCTATTGTGAAGATTCATTAAAAATGAAATTGAAAATTGGAATGAAATTGAAATGAAAAATAAAAATTCCTTTAAAAATGTAAAGACCATCCTAGCTGCTCAAATTGGGAATGTGAAGGGAATTTTGGTTATCTCTAGAAGATGGAAAAAAGTTTTGGGATAGGAGAAGAGAATTTCCGTACCAAATCCATTGTGAGCTTCTGCCAGGCCCTGATGATTTCCTTGGAAAAACACAGGAAGGATTTAACCGAGGAGATGCAAAATGTCCAGGAAAAAATGAAACACAGGGAAGCCATGGGCTGATCCCAAGCCTTTTTTCCGTGTTGGGATTTGATGCCCAGCAGTTCCTTCAGGATAAAATCTGAGCTCCATTTCCAGCCTTGCTTTGGGGTGATTTTCCCTGGATTTCAGGCACTCTGATTCTACCACGAGCACCCAGAGAAATGCCTGGAGATGCTCCAGGATTAATCTGGGATGAATTCCCAGCTGAGGGAGCTGGGGAAGGGGTTCCAGAGGGATCTTCTGGCTCTGCACCGTTCCCTGACAGGAGGGGACAGCTGAGGGAGTTGGAATGTGCTCCCAGGGAACAAGGGATGAGAGGGACCGGCCCCAGACTGTTCCAAGGAAGGGTTAAATTGGATATTTGGGATAATTTCTCCATGAAAAAGGTGGTCAGGCCTTGGAATTTCCCAGGAGGGTTTGGAGTGCCCATCCCTGGAGGTATCCAAGGAATTCCTGGATGTGGCACTCAGGGCTGTGGTGGGGATCAGGCACAGCTTGGACTCGATGATCCCAGAGATCTTTCCCAGCCTTAACAATCCTGGGATTCTCTCTGCTATGATTCCATAACCACAAATTTCCATACAAATACGAATATTTTCTTGCCTCCTTCAATCCCAGGACCTGCTGTGCAGGGGAATCTTTGTGGCCGTGTTGGCACCAGGATTTTTAGGGATGGGGATATCCCTATCTCTGTGGACCTGCAGGACTGCAATTCCCAGTCCCCTTTCCATTTTTCCATGCAGGTGAAGCTCCCAAGTGCAGCTGGATGAAACTCTGGGGTGGGACAGTGAGCCTGGAATGAAAGCTGGATAAGGAGACCCAAACACGGCATTGGAGAGGGTGGAAGGAGCCTCCTGTGGAAGGTGGGAATTCTCCCTTCTCCTGAACAATTCCAGCTCCAGCTGCGCCATCCCGGGATGGAGAAAAGTCTCCCAACACTCAGCTGAACTCTCCGGCCTTTTTAAGGAGAGGCCACTGCTTTATTTACGGCTCTTGGAAGGGCGGGAGAGCTCCGGCTCCCGGCCAAAATCCAGGCGGGAATAACGGCTCCAAAGAGCAACTTGAACTTGGAGGAGCCTCTTCACTCCCATCTTTCTCCTTTCCTGGAGCTGAGCGCAGCCGGAATCCGTCAGAATCCCTGGCACGGATCCTTATCTTTGCCATCGGCATCCCGGACTTTTCTTGCTGACAAAAGAGGAATATTTACGCCAGGGGGCTGTGGAACACGGCATTCCCCCCTGGCACAGATAAATCACGGCACAAACATTATCTGGATCCACAGGGAACGGACAAATCCATAAAATTCCCTGGATGGAGAGGGTCAGACCCCGGGCTGCCAATCTTGGCTGACACAGGGAATAGGAGGATTTATTCCAAGAGACTTCTGATGATCCCAGTTCCCAGTCCTGCTCCTGAGTAAATATTTGGATTATTGGCATTAATTGATAGAGAATTAATTGCTGTCATTATTGGGGATCAGCTGTGATTTCAGCATGGCTAATGCAGACTTTATTCCCTTCCCAACCAGAATTTTTAACCCCTAAACACCACATTAAATTATCTAATTCGTAATTATTAATTAGACCATTATCAGACTTATAGAAATATGATTAAAATATCATTTAAAGGTGTCGAATGTGATTTTCAGAAAGAAAGATCTGAAAACCCAGCTGTTGAAAATTCCAAGCCTTTCAAGTGTTGCCAATCCCAGAAGTCAAAAAGAAGGAATAAAGGCTGGCTTTGGGAATGTGTGTGAAGCCATTGTTCTCTGGCTGTCAATCAGCAGCTTGTGGTTCCCGACAACGGGGTTGTTTTCCAAAGTTTCCCAAAGTTTACTCTGCAGAGTCATCGCAGCCTCGTGAAATCTGACTCCCGCTGTTGCTGTGGTTGGGAAATAAACCAGGGAGAATTCTCCTTGTTTTCCTCATGGCTGCAGCTTCAGGATTTGCCCTTGATAAGCGCTTCAGGATGCAGCTTTAATGATCTCAAATCCTGGTTTTTATAGAAAAAAAACACCTGAATGCTCATTCCAATATCCTTTATCGATCCGCGGAATCCATGGATGTTTGTTGGATATTGTTCATTGACAACCTAAAAAAAAATATTTCAACTTCTTGTGCCCAACGTTTCCATCAGAGGGGGTTTAGTTCAGGAGCATCCCACTGCTGGAACGTAAAGGAGAGCTTAGACTGGGAATTAAATGGAATTTGGGATCATGACAGTTCATCATTCCTGTCATAGGATCCCAGAATGGTTTGGAATGGAAGGGACCTTAAGGATTATCCCAATCCCATCCCATTCCGTGGGCAGGGACACCTCCCATTATCCCAGGGTGATCCAGCCTGGCCTTGGACACTTCCAGGGATCCAGGGGCAGCCACAGCTGCTCTGGGAATTCCATCCCAGCCCCTCCCCACCCTCCCAGCCAGGAATTCCCAATCTCCCATCCATCCCTGCCCTCTGGCAGTGGGAGCCATTCCCTGTGTCCTGTCCCTCCATCCCTGTCCCCAGTCCCTCTCCAGCTCTCCTGGAGCCCCTCCAGGCCCTGGCAGGGCTCTGAGCTCTCCCTGGAGCCTTCTCCTCTCCAGGGGAACATTCCCAGCTCTCCCAGCCTGGCTCCAGCCCTGGGAGCTCTCCGGGGCCTCCTCTGGATTAATTTCCAGCAGTTCCAGGTCTTTCCTGTGCTGGGAGCCCCAGAAGAGGCTGAAGTTTCCCCCATTTTTTTTTTTTAGCTGATCCTTACTTATGGAAACCAAAGATTTTTGTGACTCCACAGCACTTTTTTCCAGACTTTCCATGGGATGTAGCAGGAATATTCTCGGTTTGGGCTGGAATTCTCTGATAGAAGCACAGTCAGATAGGATGAACATTTGGAGCCAGCAGCTGATTCCTGAGGAACCCACAGGGAGCTCGGAGCCACTGGATGAACTCTGCCCACCTTTCATATCCTTTGGAATTGTCCATCCCAAATTCCAAACACTCCCAAACCTCCCCTGCTGCGAAGCTTCATCCCTGGAGAAAATCCAGCATTTCAGAGGATCATAGAACCAACTCTGTTGGAAAAGACCTCTGGGATCCTGGAATCCAAGCTGTGACTCCATTTGTTGCACGTGGGAGTTGTGGAAATGCAGGGAATTTTCTGAGATCTCCCTGTGCTTGGTTGTGATTAATGGAGGAAAGGAAGATTTTCCTGAACTCTGCTCAGTACCAAACATCTCGGGAATAATTCGATTTTCTAAAGGGGATTCAGGATGGGAATGTGCTTGAGATCTGAGGAGGGTTTGTTGTCCCAGCAGGGAGCAGTGACAGGAAATCCAGGGAAAGCTGTCACTGCATTCCAACATTTAAATATTTATGGAGAGGTGACACAAGGTGTCTGAAAACACCTTTGGCTTTCCCTTCGCCTCACTGAGCCCTTGGCATTCCCTGGATTCATCCCAAGGAGCTGCCAAAAACCTGGAATGGGGGGACAGTTTGGTGGCTGGGTGGGATCACAGCGACCTCATTGCCCTGAGGCTTCATCCTCATCCTCAGGAATTATTGGGAAATCTCCATGGATTCCTCTTGGCCAAAGTCTGGGAAAATGGAGCAGAACGAGGCGGGAAAGGTCTGGCCAGTGTCACTTCCTTGGTTTAGTGTCCCCTCTCCGGTGTCACCCTGGAATAAGGAATGCCAGGATCTCCTCTCCATCCCTTTCCAGCTGCACCAGAGAATCTGGGACTGAAGAAGCCCTTGAGGGGCACTGGAAGGGGAAAACCAGGAGGATTTTCCTCCAGTCTGACCTGGCAGTGTCCAAGGCCAGCTTGGACAGGGCTTGTAGCACCGTGGGATAGTGGAAAGTGTCTGTGCCCAGCCAGGGGGTGGAATGGGATGATCCTTAAAGCCCCTTCCAACCCAAACCATCCCAGAATTCTGGGATCCTCATTGCCTGGCATCCCTGGGTTTGATGGACCATCACAATCCCAGCTTCCTTCCAGCACAGCAACCCCAAAATGCAAAATTAGAATGGCCAGAAGGGTTGGAATCAGGGGATGTTAAACTCTCTTCCATCCCAAGCCAGTCTAGGATTACATGGATATCTTGGGAAGCACCCAGGACACAGATTTGGTGTGGCAGGACTTTTCTGATCTGTGAAACTTCATTAATGATTCCTTAGGGACAGGAAAATGCTCCCTAAAAATTCCACTGTGAACTCCAGCCCGGTCCCGGAGTTTAACATTGCCAGAGGTCGATGTTCTCCAGCTCCACACGATCACAGCTTGGAATAAATGGAAAACCAGGGGGATGCTGGAGAGGAAATCCAGTCCTGAATAAATGATGAGGTTTTTGCTGTTCCATCCATGCAATCCCCTTTGGGATGGTTAAACAATCCCTTTGTCCCACACTTTTCTGCCTTGGGCAGGAATTTTTAATCAGGCAGAGCTGGCACGGAGTTAATGAGTAAAGTAGGGAAAATTAACTTCCAGAGGCTGGGATACAGCAGGGACACAGCAGGGACAGGGCTCCCAGCCTGGCTTACCTGATCTCAGTCCCAGGGTCAGGATTTGATAAAACACGAAGGAATATTGAAGGAGAAAAATCAGGAATAAACCGTGCCTAAAACACCCCTTGGTTTTTCTGCATCTGGAAGTGGAACTGGGAGATTGGAGAAGGAATTTTTCCATCTCTTGGTCTCCTCTGCCTGATACAGGCAGGGAAAATATACAGACTTCTCAGGAGTCTGATGCAAAGACAAAAATCAGGATGTGAAAGAAGTTGGTGATCCGAGTGGACCCCAGAATCTTGGAATGGTTTGGGTTGGATGGGACCCTAAGGATGATCCAGTGCCACCCCCTGGATGAGCAGGAACATCTCCCACTATTCCAGATTTCTCCAAGCCCTGTCCAGCCTGGCCCTGGGCCCTTCCAGGGATCCAGGAGCAGCCTCAGCTTCTCTGGGCACCCGTTTAAAAATTGCATTCAAACCCTTTGTAAAACAGACTTAACATTTTCAATTTTTCCTCCTTTATTACAAGATGGTAAAAAAGGGACAATACATTTTAAAATATCCCCAACTTCACACCAAAATAATTTATTTTTTTTTTACTTCCATATATTTAAAAATCTGAAAGAAACAAATTTCTTATTAATTTAAGTGTTTTAATTTGTCCCAGCAAGACACTTTAAAGGATAGAATTGCAAAAGAATCATGGAGTGGTTTGAGTTGGAAAAGATCTTAAAGCCCATGCAGTGCCACCCATGCCATGGGCAGGGACACCTCCCACTGTCCCAGGGTGCTCCAGCCTGCGCTTGGACACTTCCAGGGATCCAGGGGCAGCCACAGCTGCTCTGGAATTCCATCCCAGCCCCTCCCAGGGAGGAATTACTCCCCAGTGTCCCATCTAAACCTCCTCTCTGTCAGCCTGAGCCCATCTCTCTGTCCTGTCCCTCCAGCTCCTGAGGAAAATTCCCTCTCCAGTTTCCCTGGAGCCCCTTCAAACACTGGAAGTGTCTCTGAGCTCTCCCTGGATCCTTCTCCTCTCTGGGATGAGCATTCCCTGCTCTTCCAGCTCCATAGGGAAGATGCTCCAGTCCCTTTATCAACTCCATGGCCTCCTCTGGAGTCACTCCAACATTCCCATGTCCTTCTTAAACTGGGATCCTTTACTGGGAGGCAGCTGCACACCAGCCCCTCCCAGCAGAGAGGGAACGGGGAACGCTGGGAATGGCACTGGATTCCCATTGGATCCAAACACAGCTCTGCCTAAAATCCCTTTGGGAAGCACTGCTGGGATCACCCGAACTCAGTTCTTATGGTGGGACTTCATTGTGTCAAACTCGAGCGCTGTGAGCCAGGTTTAGTTAGTCCGAGCTTAATCACACCCTGCTTCAGAATCATTTCAATCCACTGCTCCATAAACATCCCGGAATTCCCATCTGGGCCTTGGTCAGCTCCATGGAGCAGGATGGATAAATTTAAACTCAAAGCTCACAGGGTTCCCGAGGGCAGATGTGCAAATCTGGGACACTGAGATGTTTTTTTTTTGGATCACTAGGGATGGCTTTGGGCTGCAACAAGGAATTTCAAATTGGATTTAGTGTGGGAAAAGCAGGATAAAGTGTGGATAACAGGGGGACAAGAGGAAAAAGAAAGTCCAAGTGTCTCCGTTTCCTGTAAGGAATCCTCTCCAACATGGATCCAGCAGTTGGATGTGGCAGGAGGTGTGGAAAGGGTCAGAACAATTTGGGAACAATTGGGATATCTGGAAATAAATTTCCAACCTCACCATTTGCTCCTCAGGACATGCAAAATTCCCTGTTTTTTTTCTTTCTCCGCTTAATCTTCGATGACAAAACCAATCCCAAACGTCACTAAAGACAAATTCTAATAAAACCATGGATTTTTTCCTTGCAGGATTGGGCTTGGGTTTTCCACACCCAGGAGGGTGAGACTCCTCTTATCATCCTAAATCAGCAGTGATTTGAGGGAAAATCCTACGGGATGGGATTTTTCTGGATGTTTCTGCATCCCATAGGATCTGATCCTGTTCTTTACGCACCATTCATGGATGAACTCCCTGACCTGGATTTGGGAATGGAGCAGGCACAGCCACAGGCAAGTGGGAAATGGAAGCTCAGGGATGAATCCCGAATTTCCAATCTTTTTTGTGCCAGGTCTGATCCTCCCCAGGTTCCTGAGCAAGAGTTCCTGAGCCAGGGGGAAGAGCAGGAGGAGAATGAGGATCTGGAATACCAATCCTGGTAAATCCATGTTTGGGAATCTGAACCATCCGTGCACTTCCAAGGAATTTTCCATCAGCAGGAGTAGGGATGAGATCAGAGCCTGACTGGAGGCTGAGACAAGCAGGAATAGCAGGAGGTTTTTAGGAAATAATGAAAACATTTTGGGATCGGGTGAAAATTCTGTGATTGGGAAGGAAGGAGGGAGGGGTATCCAGTAGAAATGGAGAGGGAAGATCCCGAAGGAAGCCAGAGTGAAATCCGGAATCACACAAGGTGGCAGTGCAGATTGTCAGCAGGGCCTGGGGACATTGGGAAAAGGCTAAAAATATCCCATGGGATCAGATGCAGCAGGAGAATCCAGGCATTGGCTGCTGGCAGGATTCCAGACAGGAATTCTGCTTGGGCGACTCTGCTGCATTCAGAATCCATAGGGCAACACCCAGGTTAATTCCTAATTGTTCCCATGGATTAATGGACACCATTTCCTGATCCAGTTGGGCTCTACCTGGAATTTATCCGACTTTTCCATCGTCACTATTTGGACACCATCACTTGAATGGGGCTGAGGGCAATTGGGACCTCAAGGGACACAGACAAATTCCAAAATCTCGGATTCTCTGCTTGGATCTGATAGCCAGGGGCACATGGAATGAGCTCCATGCAGGAGAGGGACATCCAGGCAATTCCTGGTAAATCTGGATACCATGGAATCCCAGAATCCTGGAATGGGTTGGGTTGGAAGGGATCATCTCATTCCAGCTCCTGGATATTCCGATTGCGTTAGGTTGTGAGGAGTTTGGAGCTCAGCTGGGAATGTTCATCCTGGAAAAAAGAAACTCCAGGGGGACCTTCTGGGACAAGAGGAGGCAGCCAGAGGGAATTGGGATCTGCTCCCAGGGAACAGGGACAGGAGGAGAGGGAATGGCCTGAGGTTGTTCCAGGGAAGGGTTAAATTGGATATTTGGGATCATTTCCCCATGGAAAGCGTGGTGAGGCACTGAAACTGCCCTGGGAGGTTTGGAGTCCCCACCTCTGGAGGTGTCCAAGGAATTCCTGGATGTGGCACTCGGGGCTCTGGTGGGATCAGGCACAGCTTGGACTCGATGATCCTGGAGATCTTTCCCAGCCTCGGTGGTTTTAGGATTTTCCCAGCTCCGTTCCTCCTCCACACCCTCCAGCCCCTCCCTCAGCCCTGCCAAAACTCTCCAGGTGAATTTAGGAACTCCAGGAGAGGATTTTCCTGGGGTTTAATCCCAAACTCCTCAGGATTTTTGGGAAGTAATTAACTCCCATTTCCAGCACATCTGAAGGTGGAGCAACTTCTGTGGGAAGAAGGAGGAAGGAATTGTGGGCAGCTGGGAAAGGATTGGTGGGAATCACCTTGCAGGGACATGAGGAGCTGCCCAAGCAGGAGATGGTGTGAAAATCCACTGGAAAACACTTGGAAAGCCAGACCCAGGAGAAGTTTCCATGATCTTGGTAATTTTAATATTTATAATTTTAAGGCTCAGCTCCTACAGAGGGACCTAAAGGAATCTAAAGGAATTTTTCCTTCCTAAAGGAAGATTTACCCCTGAATGATATTCCCATCTAATTCTCCAAAATTTTGGAATGCTGAACAAGGGAAGGATGATGGAAAAACAATGGGTGTAGAAGAAAATGTAATAAATGGGAATGGTCCCTTTCAGGCATGTGTCACTGATGCCATCACGGTGTCATCCCATGGGAATGCGATGCGGGAGAGCAGGGAAAAGTTTTTCCTTTTGGAATTAACAGCAGAACCTTCAGTGCTTCATACACAGCTCCAGAAATCCAGGAAAGACATCAAAGAGGGAAGGAAAAATGGAAAAGAAAATCCAGAAAAAAACACCTTTATTTCTTCCCAGTTATTTCTTCCCTTTTATTTCTTCTCAGCTTTGTCCCAGCTTTGGAATTCAACCCCCAGGAATTATTTCAGGGCTGTTTTCCTCCCATTCCCATTCCTGGCTCAGGATAAATCCCTAATTTGTTGAAATCTGGATGGACAAATTTGAGCAGCAACAGCAGCAGCAGCAGCAGCAGAAGTCGAGAGTTTTCGGGAGGAGCTTGGGAAAGCTCCAGCAGCCCCGAGAGATTCCAGTGTTTCTGCTCCACTTCTGGAAGTGGAACTTCACTTTTGGTTGCTTGCTCTGGATTTCGCTGCCAAAAAGCCACAAGGAAAATAATAAAGAAGCAAAACAACTCCGTGGGCTCGGATTTCTGGGTGGTGACGAGGCCAATTTGCGTAAAACGTTTTGATCCCGCGTCGTTCCTTGGGTTTGGGCCACAGTTTGTGCTCGGAGAGAGCTCCAAGCGCTGCTCCAGAAGCGTCCCCTCAAAGGCCGAGGTGGAGACAGCCCGGCACACAAAGGAAAGGGAATTTACAGGGAGAGCCGGCTGCTGGAAAGGAGGGAAAGAGCGTTTCAGGGAATTCTGAGGTGTTGCCAGAAAACAGGAAGGTGAACAGCAGGAAAACCAGGCTTAGGAGCTTTTTTACTGGCTGATACTGGACTAGAATAAGAAAAAAAATGGGATTAATTGGAATGAAATCAGAATTATTGGGCTTTTATCAGGGAATCAGCTCCAAGTGCTAAAATAGGATCGGGGTTTGTGGAGGAAACTGCTCCTTACAGCGGGATGCAGCACTGGAAAGTTGGAGGGAGGGAGGGAGGGATGGATGGATGATGGAGGATGGATGGAAGGATGGATGGATGGAGGGAGGGATGGATGGATGATGGAGGATGGATGGAAGGATGGATGGATGAATGGATGATGGATGGATGACAGATGGATGGATGGATGGAGCAGGAGGGGTTTCAAACCAGGAGTGGGAGGTTTTCCCAGTGGTGTCTGAGCTGTCACATCCCAGGGCCGGGGATTTGCCAGGATCTGCAGGACACCCTCTGGATGAAAGTTCCTTGTGGTCAGGACACCTCCCACTATCCCAGGGGGATTCAGCTTGCCCTTGGACACTTCCAGGGATCCAGGGGCAGCCACAGCTTCTCTGGGAATTCCATCCCAGGCCCTCCCCACCCTCCCAGGGAAGGATTTTTCCTGATACAAAATTTCCTTGGTAAAGTTTTATTTTGCTGAATTTTCCCTCTTTATCCTTTTTTTTTTTTTTCCCCTGCCACCTTTTTTTTTGTTCCATGGCCATCCAAAAAGGAATCCCCTCACCTTGGGACTGGAGAGCCCCACAAACGGATTTATATCCAAAATGCCCAAACATCCGAGTTTTTCCATTTCCTTAAATGAAAAAAAGCATTGCAAACAGCTCAAATGATGTCCTGGGAGTTTTATAGGATTATCCTGTTCTCTCCAGGCAGGAGGAACATTCCCTTCTGCTGGCTCTTGTCCATTTTCCAATTCCGTATTTAATTGCTGGGGAGCCCAGATAAGATCAGGTGAAACTGGGAGAGCTTGATTTTATGGGAATTTCCAAACCAGGACTGTTCTTCTTCCAGGTTTGGAGGATAACGGATATTTCTGGACATTTCATTCCAGTCCCTGGCATTCCGTGTGCCTGGACAGGAGCACATGGATTGGGAGACGCTCTGCACACACCCAAAGGATTTTTCTGAGCATGGGAAAATTAAGGAATATTTTCCTCTGGCATAACTTTGGAGGAGACATTCCCAGAGCTGGGTCCCAGCCCCACAGTGCCCCATCCAGTCTCTTTTTTCCAGGTTTAGTCCTTTTTCCGTGGATCCCATTGGTGGATGGGATTCTGGCAGTTTAGTTGTGATTTAGGAACAAAATATTTGGACAGCAAATCTTCCAAAAAGGAAAATTCCCCGTGCTCTTCATCATTCCCTGCTGCCATCCCAGGCTGAATTGCCCCATTCCTGAGTTCTGACAGGGACAAAGAACTTTCCGGGCATTTGGAGTTTGGAAAATTCTGACCATTATCCTCTAAGTAACTTATGGAAAGTTAATTGATTTATTTATTATTTAGTTATAGAATATATAAAAATAATACTATATAATATAGTATATAATTATAATTATTAATTATAATATATTTTAATATAGTCATAGGATTTTATATTATTATTAATATATATTGTTTGTTTATTTGTTTATTTGTTTGTTTGTAGAAATATTTAATATTTCCAAGGAATAATCCCTTTGGTTCATATCCATTTCCTACTTTTGACAAAAGAAAAACATTAATTCTGGAATTAACTGGAATCACTGAGGGGAATGGGGATGAGGGCAAAATATTTGGGATCCAATCCCTCAATTCCTAAAACTGGCTAAAAAGTGCCTTTGAATTCCCTAAATATGGCCCCACAGGAATATGAGGTTTTCCACTGATTATTAACAGCTCAAACACGTGAGGATGAAAAATGAGGACAGAAATAAGGGAGAAATCCCTGTTTCCAACTATACGTGGAAAACCACTCCAACTCCAGCTTTTTTTTTTGTCCCAAAAAGGGAATATTGCACTTTTCCACCTCATTCTGTGCAGGATTTTTGGAATGCTCAGTGGAACCATGCAGACAACTTCAAAAGTGATCCCAGAGTAACAATCAGCTCCTTCCAGTGGGATGTGCAGAAAGATGGGAAGGAAAAATCAGGAAAGGGTCAAACTCAGGGATTTTTTTCCTTTTTCCCTTCTTTTTCCTTTTCTCCCTGTTTTTCTCCCTCCTCAGCATCAACAGTTGGTGCTGCTGAAGAGAAAACACTGAATTTAGGGGAATTTGATCTTGTTCTTCACGAAGACCCAAAGCTCCACCCCTAATCCAAGGTTTCTCAAGGGTTATTTGGGACAGGTGCCCAGAGATCTTTGAGGACCAATCCCTAAAAATCTTTTTCCTTTTCTCCCTGTTTTTCTCCCTCCTCAGCATCAACAGTTGGTGCTGCTGAAGAGAAAACACTGAATTTAGGGGAATTTGATCCTGTTCTTCTCCAAGACCCAAATCCAATTAGGGATGGACTTCTCCGTCCCTAGTCCAAGGTATCTCAAGGATTATTGGGAACAGGTACCCAGAGAACTTGGTGGACCAATCCCTAGAAATGTCCAAGGCCAGGCTGGACAGGGTTTGGAGCAACCTGGGATGGAGGCAGGTGTCCCTGCCCATGGCACTGGAATCTTTCAAGTCCCTTCCAACCCAAAATATTCTGGAATTCTCTGCTTTTCCATGTGTGTTCTTTAAAGGCTTTGTTGGAGTGTTTTCCCATATTCTTTGTGCTGATGGATCTGTCGTTGCTTCCAAACCCAAGGCAGAGTCCTGGGACTCCCAAGTCCCAAGGAATTTTCCTTTTGCCAGGAGCTGCAGTGGGATGAAGGGTCAGGCTCTGGTCAGGTTATCCAATCCCCCCTGGATAACCTGGGAAAAATCACTATTTGGAAGTGTGAGATGGAGTTTGGAAGGTCACCTCTAAATTTCCACACTTATGGAGTCACAAGAAGAGACAAAACCCCTGTGTTAGACACCTCAAATCCATGGAAAAAGGAATTATCACCCTCAGGATCCTGCACATGCCATGGATAATTTCCCAGGTAAATTTCCAGTGCTTTCCATTCGCTGCTCCCTTTTGGAATTTGGGCAGTTTCTTGCCTGCAAGCTCTTTAAGTGGTTTCCCTCAATAGATTTAATGGCAAAATGTGCCATTAAAAAAGATAATTCCAAACATCCCTGTATTTATTCCCAGTATTTCCACATGTTTTTTCTTTTCCCTGCTCCGTAGCTCCATGGTGCCACTTGTCATCATGGAGTCCTGCAGCCTCAGGATTTCTGTCTGGAAAAAAACCAGGATCCAAACCAGGAATTAGGCAGGGAGGGAGAGAAAACAACTATTTAAGGAAAACTGGGATCTTGCAGAAGGAAAGGGAACTTCAGGGTGTGTGGGCAGAGGAGAGGAGAGACAGGAGGAAGGAAAAGAGAAGGAAAACTTTATTCCAAGCCCAGGTAAAATATTTCCCCCCCTGGAACTTCTTGGAAGGAACAATGCTGGGCCGGCTCCAGTCCCAAACCAGAAATAAAGGGATCAGTTAGGGATAAAAATAGAGGAATGTTGTCTGGAAAAGTCCGACGTGGCCTTTCCCTGCGGATGAGCAGGGCCAGGCCGGGTCCTGCAGGAGATGGATGCAGGGTGACAGCCCCACGTCCCTGCCAGCCACTCACACAGGGACACTCTGTGAATTCCTGGCAGCCCTGGAACGCCCTTGGGAACTGCTCTGGCCACTCCACACTCTTTAAATCCAGGCAATGGCCTGGTTTTCCGTACCCTCGTTGTTCCTGGTGTTTTCTTTCCGTGCCTGGGCTGTTTACCAGGTTTGAGGGCTCGACCAGCACAGGGGGTGCTGGGCCAAGCAGGAGTTGTTTTGGAGATCCACCCCGCTGGCTTCAGGAATCCAGAGGGAAATTCCATGCTCTGGTTTTAACTCAGTCCCAGGGATGGCTCCATTTGCACAGGTGGGCCATGGGATTTTGGGGAGCCCAGGGGGAAAACAGGGATCACCCACCCTGGGAGCACTGAGAGGCAGCAGTAGGGTCTGGGAATGTGCCTGATTCCTGGTTTTTATAACGATTGGGATATTCCTTGGCCTTGAGGATCATGGAGGGGCAGTTAATGGGAGTGATCTCCTCAGGATTAGTGGGATCTCCTCAGGGATTGGGAGAGCAGGAACGTCTCCAAACTTTAGTGATCCAGGCAAGATGGCTTTGGAGAGAGCCATCATTTTGTTCCTCCATGACTTCTCACTCCTCTGAGGAGAAACAAGCTCTGCTCTACTTGGAAAGAAATTCCTCAGGATTCTGTAGGACCCAGGGACAGCTAAATCCATAAAGCCCCTGAACCCCGAGAGCTGGGAGATAAAAGACAAGAAAAGATATTGAAGATAACAGTGGTTTGTGTGGCTTTGGATGGGCACAGATTTATGGAGTACAAGGAAAGATTCCTGAAATCCCCTCTCCAGTCTCCCAAGGAGCAGGGATTTGGATTGGGACATTTTTATCTGGATTTGGATGGGGACATTTCCATTCGGATTTGGATGGGGACATTTTTATCAGGATTTGGATGGGGACATTTTTATCTGGATTTGGATGGGGATGTTTCCATTTCCATTTGGATTGGGACATTTCCATTTGGATTTGGATGGGGATGTTTCCATTTGGATTTGGATGAGGACACTTCTATTTGGATGTGGATCAGGACATTTTTATCTGGATTTGGATGTGGACATTTCCATTTCAATTTGGATGGGGACATTTCTGTTTGGATTTGGATGGGGACATTTCTATTTAGAGCTTGGACCGGCCCAGGTAAAAACCCTTTGAATTCTCCTTTGTGTGATGGAATTTTTGAGACTCCCTGGCTGGGAATAACCCCAAAGTGAGGAGAGAGTTTATCCAAGCTGGAATAGGAGGGAAGGCCCCAGGCTGGCTCCAAAGCCAGGTTCTGTTCCTTCCCACTGCTGTTTCTGGAATGCCTTGGAAGAGCCTTGGCTTGGGCCAAAATAATGTGTGAGCCTCAACTCCCCTGAGGCTGGGAAAAGGGTTTGGAAGAGCCTGGAGAAAGGCAGGAAAATCCAACATAATCATCCTTGAAAAAAATAATCTTGAGTAGATTTGTGCATAATAAAGACATCTAAATATAAAAATAAAAATATCGGAAATATAGCAGGAGAAGAGAATAAATATAAATTTTAAATATAAATAGTATAAATATAAATAATAAAAATTTAAATAATAAAAAATGCAAATCACAAAATACAATTACAAATTCAAATTCAAATACAAATAATTAAAAAAATTATAACTCATGTAAAGGGGTTTTTTAGATGTCACTCCAAAGAATGTCCCTGCTTTATTTATGTCTTTCCAGCTGCTGGGACACAGAGCAGAGGATTTATCTGCTCTAAATTTAGCCCCACAAATGTTGGCCAGCCAGAATCCCAGCTATTCCAGGGATTATCCTGGATAAATTGTGTTTGATATATGCTTGAGATAAGCAAAATATTCCCAGAGATAATTCCTAATCATAATGGAGGATCTGGAGGCTCAGACTTGACTTCAGAAGAGCAAAGGGAGGAAATAAATCCCCGTGGCAGAAAGTTCCTTAGCCCTGGATTCCTACCCAAGGGTCTGGGAAAGGAGTTTGTTCCATGCCTGGGTTCATTTCCCACCAACATTCCCAGACAGGCAACCAAAAAATGTCCTCCCAAAAAGGGAGAAATCTTCCTGCTCTTTCCACCCAGGAGCAGAACAGGAAAGAAATCCTTGGATCAAAATTCAAAGCCCGAGGAACTGAAGTTGTGCAAAAGCCTTTGGTTGACATCTGTTGGAAAGGGTCTGGAAAATCCAGCTCCAAGTGGGAACAGTGTCGGATTAAACTGGGATGTGGCCACTGGTGATGGCAGGGAATTAACAGGGATCTGTTTTCTTTTCCAAGGGCCTCCACCCACATTGGGACAATCCCTGGAATCAGCATAACCAGGGGGATGAAGGGATTGGGAAAAACCCCTGGAGAAGGGCTGGGAGTGCTGGTGGGGGAGGGATGAACACGCCCTGGCCTTGTGCTCCAGCAGCCCCGAAATCTGGGGGTGTCCTGGGCTGATCCCACAGTCTGGGAAGCAGGAAAAGGGGAATTCTGCTCCTCTGCCCCCTCAAGTGAGACCCCACCTGCAGAGCTGCTCCAGCCCTGGATCCCTGTGGATCACAAGGACCTGGAGCTGCTGGAGAGACCCAGAGTAGGCTCTGGAGCTGCTGCAGGGCTGGAGCCAGGCTGGGAGAGCTGGGAATGTTCCCCTGGAGAGGAGAAGGCTCCAGGGAGAGCTCAGAGCCCTGCCAGGGCCTGAAGGGGCTCCAGGAGAGCTGGAGAGGGACTGGGGACAAGGATGGAGGGACAGGACACAGGGAATGGCTCCCACTGCCAGAGGGCAGGGATGGATGGGAGATTGGGAATTGGGAATTGTTCCCTCTGAGGGTGGGGATGATCTGGGATGGAATTCCCAGAGCAGCTGTGGCTGCCCCTGGATCCCTGGCAGTGTCCAAGGCCAGGCTGGATCACCCTGGGACAGTGGAAGGATCCCTAGGGAACCATGGGAACCAATCCTGCTTTATGGACAGCACCTGGAATTTCACTTTTCCCATATGGCTCCTGTTGTATCCATACCATGGAGGCCCCCCTTTAAGTTTTTTGATTTTCCTCCCTCTAGGAAAGCCCCAATCCCAAGAATTCTCTTTTCTCCTATGGAAGGAGAAGGTCAATAAACAAAACTTGCCCACTTTCTCCCCATTTTTGTGTAACCTGGATCCTTATTCCAAAATTATCCGTGCTCTCTCATCCTGACAATGCAAAAAAATCCCAACTTTTAATTAAAATTGCTTAATTAAAGTCGCCTCTTCTCCACTTCTCTTTCTCATAAGAAAATGAGGTGCTTTGGCCTTTATTAATGTGTTCTATTCCCAGGAAATGTGGAGGGGAGGGAATCCTTCACCTTCCCACAAGGAATCCCGGACAGACTTAAAGAAAATATCTCCCATCCCATCATTCCCTTATGGACTGTGCAGGCAACTTGGAAATTCGTGGGAATTCTCTGAGCTTTTTTGGAAATCCAAATGGATTTCCCTGCATCCCCAGGTGTTTCCATCTTCATCCCTGTCCTCCACCTCACTGATTCCTTTTAGGGTTTCCTGGTTTGCATCACAAACGATCCATCCTTGCTTTTCCCAAAGGTTTGGGGGATCCCAAGGAAGGGAAGACAGGGGGAATTCAGGGATGGGAAGATGGGGGGAATCCAGCAAAAGGAAGATATAGGAGGAATCCAGAGAATGAATCCAGCAAAAGGAAGATATAGGAGGGATCCAGAGAAAGGAATGTGAGGGAAGTTCAAGGAAGGGAAGATGGGGGATCCAGGGATGGGAAGATGGGGAATTCAGGGATGGGAGGATGGAGGGAATTCAGGGAAAGGAAGATACAGGAGGGATCCAGGGAAGGGAATGTGAGGGAAATTCAGGGAAGGGATACAGAGGGGAAGGCAAGATAGAGGGGATTCAAGGATGGGAAGACGGGGGAATTCAGGGAAGGGAAGATGGGGGAAAGTCAGAGAAGGGGATACAGGGGGGATGCAGGGAAGGGAAGATGGGGAAAATTCAGGGAAGGTGATACAGGGGGGATGCAGGGAAGGGAAGATGGGGGAATTCAGGGCAGATCAGGGGCTGATCCCTGTGTTCCACACTTCCATTTCCCATCCCCAGGGCTTTTTCCCGAGTTCGCTGATTATCAGGAGCCAATCCCGGGGAACATCCATCGGCTTCTCCCCTTGAGGCGAGGCACGGCTGAGCTTTGCTCCTTGACAGCTCAGCCTGGATTAAGGAGCCGCTAATCCTGAGGGGGGGATTTGTGAGGGAGCCCCAGGATGTGATCCCTTGTAAACAGCTCATTAAGGACTTTACATCTCCCAGGTTTTTTTTCCCCTCTGGCTTTTCTCTCCCACACTCCCAGCCCGGGTAATTCCCCGCATCCCAGGTGTTGTAAGAGGATCCCGAGGGCATGCCCAGGATATTTTTAAGCCTCCACAGCTGCCAGCCCATTTTAAAGTCCCGTTTGAAGGCTGGTTCATCCTTGGCCTTCATAACTTTGCATAACCCGTGGCTGGAATTCTCTGCTGCTCCCTCTGGGATACGAGAGAGACACAGAACTGATCCAAAGGCTGGAGCTTTTCTCCTCTGGAGCCGGGCTGGGAGAGCTGGGAATGTTCCCCTGGAGAGGAGAAGGCTCCAGGGAGAGCTCAGAGCCCTGCCAGGGCCTGAAGGGGCTCCAGGAGAGCTGGAGAGGGACTGGGGACAGGGATGGAGGGACAGGACACAGGGAATGGCTCCCACTGCCAGAGGGCAGGGATGGATGGGAGATTGGGAATTGGGAATTGTTCCTGGCAGGGTGGGCAGCCCTGGCACAGGGTGCCCAGAGCAGCTGGGGCTGCCCCTGCATCCAGGGAATGTTCCCCTGGAGAGGAGAAGGCTCCAGGGAGAGCTCAGAGCCCTGCCAGGGCCTGAAGGGGCTCCAGGAGAGCTGGAGAGGGACTGGGGACAGGGATGGAGGGACAGGACACAGGGAATGGCTCCCACTGCCAGAGGGCAGGGATGGATGGGAGATTGGGAATTGGGAATTCCTGGCTGGGATGGAATTCCCAGAGCAGCTGTGGCTGCCCCTGGATCCCTGGGAGTGTCCAAGGCCAGGCTGGATCACCCTGGGATAATGGAAGTTGTCCCTGTTTTTCTGATCCATGGTTTGGAACTAGTTGACTTTTAACCTTCCAAGCCAAACCATTCCCTTGGTTCTACAATAAAATTCCACAATAAAATGGAAAATCCAGCAATTTTCACTCATTCCTGTATCACTCTGGTGTCACATCAGGGCTGGGAATTTTGTCCTTGCCCTGCTGGAGCTGCCTGGACTTTTCCATCCCTGGATTTTCCTCTCTTGGAAGGAGCTGCTGAGCTTTTCTAGGCACAACCGGGCTGCCTGCAGTGGGAATAACGTGTTTTATGGAAGTTAACTGCCTTAAATAAACACTCCATGGGATCCAGGAGCTCCCAGCAGAGCCTCATTCCCAAAATCAGCTAAAACAACATTGAGGCAAAAAGAGAGCAGGAAACACTCTGGGAAAATGGGATAAACACTGTGAAAGTTGATTTTCCTCCTGTTTAATTGAGGGAATAGGTGGGGATATTGCCCAGCTCAAACTGCTTCCCATCCCTCCCCTCCATTTTTCCATCAGCTGGGATTTCATTCCACTGGATTCTGGGGAATTCCTGCTATGCTAAGTGCTCTCCTGGCAGGGAAAAGAGGAATTCCCGGGGGGGGGATTTTTGTTTGCAAACATGCCCTGGCTGTTGGAATAATGTTACAGTGATGGATTTCTGCCAGGTGGGAAAAATGCCTGGCACAGCTGGAATTCCATGTGGAACTCCATGCTTTTCTCTGTGCTTTGGGCTATTCCAGCAGAAGATGAAAGGATGATTTCTTTTTTTTTTTTTTTTTTTTTTTTTTTCAGGAATATCCTATGGAATAAAAACCCAGGCCTTTCCCAGGAATTTTAATGGGTTTGCCCGGAGTAAGGAATGCCAACATTATCCCATCCGGGATGCAGGGATATGAACTTCAAACTGGGAATGGAAACAGCTGGCTGCACTTTTATCCACTTTTATCCAGAGGAACAAGGCTGGGAAGGAATTCCAGTTCCACTGACAGCCAAACTCTCCCAGGACACGGTGGCTCCCCAGGGCTTCCTCTGGGTGGAACCCTGGATACTGGGAATTTGAAACTTTCTGTGCTAACAGACACTGGCCCCCAGGAAAACACTGCATTTAACTTAAAGCCGTAAAAAAAACCCTTCCAAAATTAAATAATAGAACTGAGATTGTAATTGTGTCGTTTAAATAAAAGTATCTAATATCACATAGCAGAAAACATAAGATTTAAAGTTTTAGAATATAGCAATATATATAAAACAAGATAGAAGTTTTAAAACAGAAGCTAATCCTTCTTCTTCACAAGTTTAAATAGTATTTTATAATTAAATAAAAAAGTCCACATTACGAGCCACAAGTAGTTAGTTATTAAGTTAAAAGTGAAAATAATTGAAGTATCATTTCTTAATTAGATAATTTGTCCTTAAAAAAACTTATAAAGAAAAAGGTACAACTCCATTTTTTAATTAGTTAAAGTACTATGGAACTCACAATTTGTAAAACTGTAACATAAATAAAAACAAATAAAGTATACAACTCAAATTTTAAATTAGTTAAAGTACTGTAGAACTCACAATTTGTAAAACTATAACATAAATAAAAATGAATAAAGTATGCAACTCAATTTTTAAATTAGTTAAAGTACTATAGAACTCACAATTTGTAAAACTACAACATAAATAAAAACAAATAAAGTATGCAACTCACTTTTTAAATTTATAGAACTCACTATTTGTACAACTATAACATAAATAAAAACTAATAAAGTATCTAAGTCCAAACAAAAAATACCAAAACCACAACCAAAACACACACATACTCTAAAAATGTGGACCCAAAGAGAGGCCATGCAAAATAGTTCCCAAAATATGCAAACTAATTAATAGAAAATATGAATATACATGAGTGTATGAATATGCAACAAGATAATGTAATAAAAGAAGCATTTAAACAGAAGTATTTATATAACAAAGATAACAGCGAGCTCCTGACTGAATGCCAAGCACCCAGCCGTTTTAACCCTTTCCTTTATTTCTGTCTCCTACTGTCTTTTCATTAAACTTCTCAAATTTTGCCAAGAAAATAAACCTCGCTTTTCACACTTGCATAATGCGAGCGAAGCATCGTGCAGGTCGGCACCACTCCAAGACAGACACAAACGGGAAGCTCCTGTTGAGAAACTTCCCGAAAAGCACCGCGCCGCCGCCGCGTGAGGACACGAGCAGTGGCGGTAACCCAACCTCCCGAAATCTCTCCGAAGACAAAACGCTCCGAGAAATTCAATCAGATCCCCGAGCCCAGCTCGGTTTCAGGATCACCAGATCCTTAGGATCAGATGGCAGGAGTTGCTCCCACTGCATCCCAAACTCCGCCTCTCATCGGAGGAAAATGTCTGGAACGCTCCGGCCTTGTGCTCCATGGGGATGGGATTCCGCTGCAGGGATCCAATAAACCGGGATGTGTCACAGTCATGTTTTCTGGAAAAACCCCTTTGCCCAGGATTTTTCTCCTGGGAAGCTGAGATGCCTCAGAGAAAAAAAAAAAACCAACAATAATTGTCTCATTGCTTCTCCTGTGTTTTGCTGCTTTGGAATGTGTTTGGAGATTGTTTACCCACAGGTGATTGTTTCACTGGATTCTGGTGTGAATTATTTTGATTCTTTGGCCAATCAGGGCCAAGCTGTGTCGGACTCTGGAAAGAGTCACGAGTTTCATTATTCTCCTTTTAGCATTCTGTAAGTATCCTTTCTGAATTCTTTAGTATAGTTTAGTTTAGTATTCTTTAATATAATATAGTACCATAAAATAATAAATGAGCCTTCTGAGAACATGGGGTCAGATTCATCATTCCTGCCTTCGCCTGGGAACCCCATAAATACAATACGGATGAATTTCGGCAGCTCCGTGGCCCCTGCCAGAAATCCCTGCTCCAGTTGCTTTTGGGATGGCTGCTTTGGGACAATCCTAATTAAACCCAGCTGGCCCTGACTATATTTAGGGATATTTATTTGGAATTTGATGCTTTTTGGGTTTTTTCCCTTCTGTTTCATCCATGTGGTTGTAAGGAATTTCCAGCAAAGAAGCAACAGGTGTGTTTGGTTCAGGTAATGGGAACAAGGGCTGGATAAAGGGATGGAAAATCAATGGAAGGGGCTGAAATCCCACAAAACTCACCAGGGCAATGTGAGGATTTATTTGCTGTAGGGCTGTGACTGGAATGGAAAGCCCCAAATTTTCACAGCTGTGGGAATGCGAGGTGGGATTAGTTCTGATTCCTGGTGGGAATTTTAACATCCTGAGTGACCATCCAATCCCAAGGCGGGAATAACGACATCCCTGCTTTTCCTGACAGAAGTTTATGTAAACTCAGCTTAAAGCTTTCCAGCAGGCCCAAGTTCTCCATCAGACAGATTCCAGCAGCCGGGATTCATCTGAACACGGAGTTTTCCCAAACATTTCAGCAGGAAGATGAAGTGCAGGTTAAGCTCTTCTCACAACCACTGGGAACGGAGTTTTGTGTTCTTTGAGCCACAGAGAGGGAATTTTTATAAGGATAGGCAGTGATGGGATAGGAGGGAATGGCTTTAAATGGAGGGAGAGTGGGTTTGGATGGATATTGGGAAGGAATTCCTTACTCTGGCACAGTTTTCCAAAGAAGCTCTGATGCCCTTTCTCAGCCATCCACACTGTGCCAAATGATGGCATTTCAGCTTCCTTGGCAAAGCCAGAGGGGCAGGACTGGTGGATCCGTTGGAAAAGAGCCCCAGGGATCATTGATTCCAGGAAAATCAACAAACTCCATCCATCTGGGAATAAAAATGATGATTGTGGGGATGAGGGAAGAGTCCTGGAATGTGTTCTCCGGGTGAGGGGTATCCTGTCCTCAGGCCAAAGGAAAAGGTTTAAATGATCCCAAGAGAGGGCAGTGATCCTCACTGGCTTCCCTGGGGAAAAATGCACATTAAGAACGGACTCAGAGAATTCCAGGATGGTTTGGGTTGGAAAAGAACTTAAGGATTATCCAGTTCCATCCCCTACCATGGGCAGGGACACATTCATCTACCCCAGGGTGCTCCAAGTCCCATCCAACCTGGCCTTGGACACTTCCGGAGAGCATCCACAGCTGCTCTGGGAATTCCATCCCAGCCAGGAATTCTTAATTCCCAGTCTCCCATCCATCCCTGCCCTCTGGCAGTAGGAGCCATTCCCTGTGTCCTGTCCCTCCATCCCTGTCCCCAGTCCCTCTCCAGCTCTCCTGGAGCCCCTTCAGGCCCTGGCAGGGCTCTGAGCTCTCCCTGGAGCCTTCTCCTCTCCAGGGGAACATTCCCAATTTTCCCAGCCTTTCCTCATGGGAAAGCTGCTCCATCCCTGGGATCACCCTGCTCAGACAGAACTGGCTCATGACCAGCCGCTTTCCAGCTCCCATAAATCTCTGCCCTTCTTTTCCCAAATGAAATTCCATGGATGTTAAAGGTGGATCAGCTGAGCTGTCACAGACCTCATGCAGTCCTCAGTCCTTGGATATGTATCCAAACCTTGTTCCAGCTCCTGGAGTCTGGAAGTGGGAAATCTCTCCTAGAAGAAAGGGGAAAGAGGGGGGGAAATCTATTTAAAAAGAGGGAAAAGATGGATTTTGAAGGACAATGAAATTATAATTGGATATCAAGACTAAAATGCTGGGTTTAGTGAATGTCTTATTAAAAAAGATCCCAAAATCTTTCAGAAATGAGGGAAAGAAAATGGATAAGAAGATAAGGTGGGAACTGAGGTGGAGAAATAAAAAGTAACTTGAAGTCCAGGAGCCATTCCCTGTGTCCTGTCCCTCCATCCCTGTCCCCAGTCCCTCTCCAGCTCTCCTGGAGCCCCTTCAGGCCCTGGCAGGGCTCTGAGCTCTCCCTGGAGCCTTCTCCTCTCCAGGGGAACATTCCCAATTTTCCCAGCCTTTCCTCATGGGAAAGCTGCTCCATCCCTGGGATCACCCTGGTCAGACAGAACTGGCTCATGAAAAGCAGCTTTCCAGCTCCCATAAATCTCTGCCCTTCTTTTCCCAAATGAAATTCCATGGATGTTAAAGGTGGATCAGCTGAGCTGTCACAGACCTCATGCAGTCCTCAGTCCTTGGATATGTATCCAAACCTTGTTCCAGCTCCTGGAGTCTGGAAGTGGGAAATCTCTCCTAGAAGAAAGGGGAAAGAGGGGGGGAAATCTATTTAAAAAGAGGGAAAAGATGGATTTTGAAGGACAATGAAATTATAATTGGATATCAAGACTAAAATGCTGGGTTTAGTGAATGTCTTATTAAAAAAGATCCCAAAATCTTTCAGAAATGAGGGAAAGAAAATGGATAAGAAGATAAGGTGGGAACTGAGGTGGAGAAATAAAAAGTAACTTGAAGTCCAGGCTGGGGCAAATCCTGGGTGTGAATTCCCAACCACAGGATCCTATTCCCTGTTCACGCTGAGCCGTGTCTGTCCCAGACAGATCCAGGAGCACCTTTGGATGTTCCCTTTGACCCCTAATCCTGTTCCAGAGCTCAGCCCTTCTCACACCTCCCAGGCTTCTCCAGCCCAGCCTGGCAGAGCATTCCCGGGATCTCAGGAGTGCGGGCCTCAGTCCTTGATCCCAGGACATTCCTGGCGTTCCTACGTGTCCATTGTTCCCGAGCTGGTGGCTCAGATTGGGTTACAGCCCCACAGGGAAGGGGGGAGGGGGAGCGTCACAGCCAGAGCCCAAATTCCACCCCATGAAAAAGGCAGGAGGGTATTTTGGGAAGTGACATCGATGTTCCACCTGTGGCATCCCAAAAAAAGGCTCCGTATTCCCTTTGGATCTCCCCTCTCCTTGTTAAAACACGGAAGAGCATCAACAGCAAGGAAATTAAGGAAATTAGCTTTTAAAACATTTCTGTGGAAGTGTTTCTCATCCCCTTTTCCTCCTCTTCCCACTTATATTTAGGCTTCATTTTGATGTTTTATTCCTTTTTTTCCCAATAATTTGAAAATTCCTTTCCCCCCTGTGTCTAATTGTGATAAAAGCTGGAATTGTGGTTCCTGCTGCAGCCACAAGGGAATCCTGGGATTCAAATCACAATAAAAAATGATAGCAAGGTGCAAATTCCTTGGATCGCCACTGCGAAGGGATCCGTGTTTATGGATATGGCTGGAATTTTAAATATCTCTGAGAAAAAACAGGAGGAGGACTGGGATAATTTCCAAAGGGAACAGAAGTCTGTAATTAACAGCAATAGGCTATCATGAAGTCTGCAGAAGTAATTGTTAATTAATGCTTTTAATGATTTAATTAATCCTGTTTTTTCTTTCCCAAAACCCCTGAAGCATCCCGCTGATTTTTTTTCCAGGCTTTTGGAATTTTTTTACTGGCTTTTCAGCAATGGAATGCCAAAAACCAGATCCCTTCTGCTCCTTGTCCCGTGGTGCCTCCACATCCAAGGATCCATCAGAAACTCATTTTTCCATTAAATCCCGCATGGCTTCGTGAGGAAGAGCACATTTTCCCTTGGATTTTGCTGCTTGGTATCTTTAACGTTCCATTTTCCATAGAAGAGACACTTTTGATTCTAATTTTTGATCCTTCTTTTCTTGTCCCAGGGAGGAGCCAACATGTGTTGTCCTGATCCCAGAAGTTGGGAAGGAATGGATGGATCCTGCTCCGTATCCACAGCTGGGATAAATCAGCATTTTTTCCCTTGAAGTTTTGGAAGTGCCTGATTTAGAGCAGCTGAAGAGTTGGGCCAAAAGTGGGAGTTGGCTTTTTTTTGGGGAGCTGGAATTCCTATAGGAAACAGGGATAACGCTGGGCAAGCACCCCATGGAATTCGAGAGTGGGAATTTTCATCCTGGTGGAAATTCCCATTTTTCCCTTTATTTCTGTGCCTCCCAGCAGCTTCTCAGGAGGCAAACCCTCTCTCGTGGTCCCATCTCATCCCTTTTTCCAACACCTTCCCTTCTCCCTTCCCTTTCTGCTTTATCCACTCTGGTGTTGATGGAAAAACTGGGAATATCTGGCAAAAAATTGGGAGACAAATTGAAATGCCCTCTAAATTCTACATCTGGTTTTCTTTCTTTTTTTTTTTTTTTTTAATAGTTTTCCTTTTATTTTTAAACTGTTTTGTATTTTTCTTCCACAATTATCTTGGAAATGCCAAAGCCTTTTGGAAAGCTTGGAATTTCTGTTTTTAACTGGGTTCGCTAAAGGGTGAGGAGCAGATGTGGTTTGGAGCTGGTTTTCCTCATCCAACATCTGTCAGGAACATCTGGGCCTGAGAAGCCCCAAAAAACCCCCTCATTTTTGGGTCGCAAATCTTCTAAAAACGCTTTTTTTATGCTCTCGGGGGAAGGCCTCAAGCTGTGGCCATCTCCCAATTCCAAGGGCAGAATTCCTTAGTGGGAAAAGTTGCACAACAATTTTTGGTTGGAATGGGAACATCTTTGACGTGTCAAACTCTCATTTAAAGATGTCTGGAGACCTTCCAGGGATGTTTTGGAAGTGAGAATTGGAGTTTAAAATCCCAAATTAATTTGATTTTTATTTTGAACAGAAATCCCAAAACGTTCCAGAGGGGGACAAATTAAACATCTGAAAACTGATACATTTTTTCCCCCCAAATAATTGAATTTTAATAGCCCCCAACAATATTCCATGGGAATTGGTCACTTCTCCCAGGTTTTTGTTTTCCTTGGAGAAAAGGGGTTCACATTCCCTCTCCAGTCTCCTTTACCTGAGGGGGAATGTGGCAAAATGCAGGAAAAGGAGGGAAATTGGGAGATAATCTCATCCAGGTCCCTTTTCCATGAAATGTGGCTCCAGATATTTTGAGGTCCCTTCAACCTGATTCCAGCAGACATTCCAGCATTCCATTCCTTAGGACATCCAGACTTATCAAGGATCATGAGGCACTGTGGCAGCATTCCCAAATTTCAGTGATCCGGATTTTGGCTGGAATGTTTTGTTTTCACTTCAATCCTAATTTTCCGGTCCTTAAATCCAGTTGGTTTTGGGTTTTGTGGGAAATGTCTTGCTGAGTCCTGGAGAAACTTACCCTACCCCGAGGATCCAGGGAATTTTAGACAATTCCCAGCTATCCCAGCTTCTCCTATGGGACTCTGGAATAACTTCTTGGCACAGAGAAGTTGAGGAGGAATCTCCACCCTCTGCCCCAAATCCATTCACAGGGAAAGGGATTTTTGGGCAGGTTTGGGTTTTTTTTGGGAGCTGCTGGGATTCCAGTGATCTTCCTGGAAGAGATGGATGAGGCATTTGCCGGGCATTGGAATATCTTGAATCCATGGAATTGGTCCAAGCAGAGGTTTGGTGCCTTCAGGGATTAAAAATCCATCAGGTGCTTCCCTGCTTTGGGTGGATTTTGGATATTTAAATAAAAATGAACTTAAGAAATCTTGGAATTCTGGAATAGTTTGGCTTGGGAAGGACCATCAGACCATCCTCTTCCAATCCATGGGCTCCAAACCCTGTCCAACCTGGCCTTGGACACTTCCAGGGATCCAGGGGCAGCTACAGCTGCTCTGGGAATTCCAGCCCAGCCCCTTCCCATGCTCCCAGGGGAGGATTTATTCCCAAATCCCACCTATCCCTGCCCTCTGACTGTTTCCTGTGAAATCCACCTGATCTGCTCAGGGATTTTGGCCATCCACAGATCCTCACCAATGAACTCCCCAGAAATCCATGGATTTGCCCTGGATTTAGAGGAGGAACAGACAGGAGGAGAGAGAATCAAATCCCAAAGGATTTAACTGGGATTTTAATCCAGAATTTTCCAATCCAAGCAGAAGTGGCTTCCCATAAAATGTCAGGAAACGAGAACATTTTGATGTTCATAGAAGTGTAAAAGATCATTCCTGAATATTCTTCACCATAAATATATAAAAATACTATGGAGAAAATCTTGGATAATCCAGAATTTTGCCTGAAAATCCAATTGAGGTCATCTCCAGCCCTTTTTCCTGACCATTTTTCCTATTATTTATTTTCAGTAGGAAAAAAGCTGAGGATAAAAAAATTTAAAAAAAAATTCCCCAAAAAATCAGCAAACTTCCCAAGTGTGGCAGATTTGTGGGATTTGTGAGAGAAGGGAAATCTGATTTGTGGGATTTGGGAGAGAATGAAAATCCGTCTTTCCTTGTTTTCCTGGGCTCTTCTTATCTGGCAGAGGTGGAGGTGACGATCCCAAGCTGCTGCTGAGATCCTGCTGGCATCTTAATGGCCTGATATTTTCCAGGGCTGATTTCCATTTGGGAATGCAGCCTGGTGGCTTTTTAAATGTGTAAAACCTGTCCCTGTGGCTGCAGCTCATCCCAGATCCCAAACTGATTTTTCACCGGAATTTTGCCGCTCTAAATGAGCAGGATCCAAAATTCCCTGGGTCGGTGCTGATCCCAGAAATGTGGATTGAGGAATTTATAGTGAACATGGTGAAATAAATCCCTGGGATTTCTTGGGATCTGTGAAAGCTCTGGATCTGTGCTTGGGATCTGTGTAATTCTGCAGCCACGACTCATTCCAATGCAGGAATTAAAGAGGGAAAAACTTTTCCAGGACATGAAAACAAGGAATGATTCCTGTTATTTCTGTTATTTTTCCCAGTACCTGGGAGTTTTCCAGGCCAGGCTGGAATACCATGCTCTAATGGAAGGTGTCCATTGGCATGGGATAAATGATCTTCCAGGTGCTTCCAATTCTGTTATTTTTCCCAGTACCTGGGAGTTTTCCAGGCCATGCTGGAATAAATGGTCTTCCAGGTGCTTCCAACCCAAACCATTCCATGGATTCAGTGATCCCATGGTTCTGTTTCTTCCCAGGAATATCTCCAGCGTGCTGAGTTTGCAGGGATCCCTCCTGATCCCAGAAACCTTTCTGTCCTAATTCCTGTTGGGACAGAAAATGGGAAATTTGGGAAAGAAAAACCTGCAGGAAAACTTTTCCGGCGGGGCTTTGCCATCTGGAGAAAATCTGGGAAGAGGGTGGGATCCAGGAAAAGCAGATGGAAGGATTGTGTTTGGATTGTGGATATCCAGGATGACATCAACAGGAACTCCAAGAGATTTATGATTCAACTGATATTTATTGCAATTCCAGCCTGGATCCCCTCACAAGTACCCTGTGATTTGGTGGGTGGCTGCTTTGTCCCAGGTTTTTGGGAAAACACAAATAATCCAAGGAATGTGCAAGTGCCCCTGTGTCAAAGGGTCCTCCTGGTAAAGAAAAATGACATAGAAATGGAAAACATCCCGGAAAAATGACATAAATTTGGGAGTTATTCCCTGCATTTTGCTTTGAGGGGAGGGGTTATCCAATCCAAGTGAGTCTGGGACGAGGGAAGCTCCAAATGGACGCTCTTATCTCAGTCCTTGGGACAGGAATTTGGCACTCGAGTCCCTAAAAAGGCCTGGAAAATCTCAGCCCTGAGGGTGCACTTCCAGCGCTGCCCCTTCCCTGTGGGGCTGTGTTGTCCCTGCTCCTGGATGCATTTTCCTCAAAGCCATCCTGGTTTTTGGGCCCCTTCCCAGGAGAAGGGCAGCGTGTGATCCGAGACGGGAATTCTCCCTGTGCCAGCTGACACCGCGTGGATGCTTCAGCTTCCCTAAAGCCGCATCCTCAGCTCTAAATATAAACCTGGGCTTATCTTTGCGTGACAAAGGCCAGGGGGGCCATCCAGCCTGGGAAAGAGAGCTGGGAATGTCACTCAGGAGCTGGGAATGTCATTTGGGATGGCCCTGGCAAGGACCAAACCCATCGGGGCACCTGGATCGTAACCCAGCCTCCCCCTTGTCCCTGCACAGCAAAAATGCTTGAGCCGGCGCCAGGCTCGGCCTAAACCCCCCAAAATCTCTTTTCCATGGAAGTGTTAATTGGGAACAATGCCGGATCCAAGGGCAGGATCCAAAATAGCCGGGGCCAGTCTTGTCCTTTTATAGCCGTGGCCCCATTGTGAGCGGTGGCATGTGACAGGTCTGGGAGGGACAATGTGGCACTTCCAGAGGGGATAAAGACCCACTCCAGCCCGGGATTCTTCCTGCAGCAGCTCCTCTTTCCTGCCTTTCCGACCCTCTCCTTCTCTCCTTCCCAAATCAGCCATGGCTCCCAAGAAGCCTGAGCCTAAGAAGGCCGAGCCTAAGAAGGAAGAGCCCAAACCAGCGCCAAAGCCAGCGGAACCAGAGCCCAAAAAAGAAGTGGAATTTAACCCGGCTTCAGTCAAAGTAGGTTTGATCCTGTGGTGGCGTTGGAGCTGGTGGAGGAGTTGGATACTGGGAATTGATATCCTCAAAAATTAGCTGGGAATTGGGTTTGTGCCGAAAAGTGAATGTCCCACGAGGGATAAACACTGCAAGGCACAGGAGGATTTCTTTGTGAGGGCACAAAGACATTTGTGAATGTGCTTTTGGAATTGTCCTTTGGGGAAAAGGATTGTCCTTTGGGAAAGGGCATTGCCTTTGGGAATTGTCCTTTGGGGGAAAGGATTGTCCTTTAGGAATTGTCCTTTGGGAATGGTCCTTTGGGAAAGGACATTGCCTTTACAAAAAGAAGAGGAGCTTTGCAGGATCTCTTTTTAGTGGGGATTTGGAGCAGATAATCACAGAATTAGGGAATCCCAAAATCCTGGAATGGTTTGGATTAGGACAGACCTTCAATCCCATCCCATTACATGGGCAGGGACCTTCCGTTCTTCCAGGCTGCTCCTCCCAAGCCATAAATATCCCTGGATCCTCAAAAAGCAGTTTCCCCTCAGGAACACATGGGAATTATGTGAGAAAGATAAAAAGTTGCTTTGTCTCCTCAGTGATGAAATCCTTCTCTTCCACACGGGACCAAGTCCCACAGCTCAGGATGTGGGACAAATACTGGAATGAATTTGTTTTCCTGCCTTGAATCCCAAATTCCCTGTAAATCTTTATATATTGGTGAAAAAAAGCAATGATTTGTAACAAATAAAGAAATCAAGTCCCAAGGAATTCAGTTTGGGGGAAGTTTTGAAGGGAATAACTCCAGAGTTGGTGCCATGCTCCCAGAACAATTCCATGACCTTGGGAAAGAGGTTTGTGGTGGGATCCAGCTCTGTCCGACAGCTCCGTGCTCAACATTCCAGTGCTGGAAAAGGACAGGGACAAAAGGGAATTACTTCCCTTGGAGGCACAGTGGGCTCCAGCCAGGACACCCTGACTTTGAAGGAACATCCATTGGAATTCTGGGACATTGTGGGACCAAGGGCAGCAGGGATGAGTTGTCATTAAAAAAACCCCAAACCCAAATTGGCATGGCTCAAAAAAAATCTTTATTTTTTTAATCAAAAAAATTCAGTGCTCCACACATTTATTTTTATCTTGGAAAAAAAAAAATAATTCCTGCATTTTTAAGAATTACTCTGCACAATTGTTTGGGAAAATTCTTATTTTTCATGGAAATATTTATTTTTCACTTTGGCATTTTGAAGGTTACATATACTATAAATATTATATAAATTCTAGAGTTCTTATCCCACTTTGAAGGTGCTAAAAGTTTGTCTGGAATTCCCAAATAATAAACAAATCCCAATCCCTGCAGGGAATATCCCATTCCCAAATACTGGATCAGGGAATTTGGGAAATACAGAGTTGGAGTCTCGGGCTTTTTTTTCCCCCAACCTCATAGAAAGGGGAGGGGATATTTCCTAGAGAAGTTTTCCTGGGAATTCTTTAATTTGATCAGGAATGCCCTTGTCTGTTTGTGCAAATTCCTGCTCCATAAATCCAGCTCTGCTGGAGCCCAGAATCCCTTCCCCAAGTTTGGAAAAATGCTTTAATGAGGGTTGGAATTGTCCAAATATCCAAATTTCTGCACTGCAGGATGAAATCCATTCTCATTTCCACAAAGTGTGGATAAAAAAAATTGGAAAAACAACCTTGTATCCAAACAAAATGTTCAAAATTAATCCTTTTATGGGAATGTCTCAAATTATTTCTATTTATTCCCAGATTTTATTGGTTGTGTTTGGAATTTTGAGACTTTTTTTTTTAACCACTAAAAAGTCTCAAAATCAAAATATTACTGTGATAAGGAAAGGTCCTCCTTGTTGGAATTTTCCCACCTCTCCCAGTCCTGATAATGATCCCAGGATCTTATTTGGCACCTGGAATTATATCAGATTTTTCCATATTTTTCCTCTCACCTTTGGATGCTCCTGGTCTGTTTTTTGTGTGTGTTGGGATACCAGTTTCAGGGGCCTAAATGTGGGATCCATCCCTTACCTAAAGCCATTATCCCAAATTTTTGGAGCTTCTCTCATGCACATTCCCACTGGATTTGAGCCAATGCTCTGAAATTTTCAACGTTCCAAATATTTCCCAAATTTCCAAGAATGGGTGCAATTGGATGTTGTTTGCAGCTCATCCAAAAGAGGTTCTGGGGGATTTATTTTCCAGAAGAGTTAAGCTCATTCCTTGGAAAATATTTTTTTAAGGAAGTGTTTTTCTAGGATGATATCTGTACTTTTTCTTTTGAGGAATAAATTTCCTGAATCTCCTGAATAAATCTCCTGAAAAGATTTGGTAGCAAAAAAATTGTCTTTTCCTTCTATTTAATTCATTCCCACCTGGAAGCTTTTTAACAGGGAGGTGCATTTTCCCAGGAATATATTTTTCTTCCATGAAAAATAATCTAAAAAATGGGATTAATTAATGATTTTTGAGGACACAGAAAGTGGGAATGGCTCCTAGAGCTTTAACCGTGGGAAAATGGATCGTTGGATTTAAATCCCCAATAATGAACAGGAAGAAAATCTCTGGAAGTTCATCCCTTGGGATGGTGCCCAATTCCTATATCTGGGTGGGCTGAGTCACCCTTGGGAGACGCTGAGCTGGGATAAAGGGGGATGAGATGGGAATTTGGGAATTTGGGTGCCGGCATTTCAGTGGCTAAAGTTGGATGAGGTGACGTTGCTCCAGGTCTGGTGACTGGGATCAAAATCCACGTGGAGACAGCTGGGATACGTGAGGACCTGGAAGGGACACGGTTTTCCGTAGAGAGTTTTCCATGTTTTCCACACTTTCCTGGGGAAAAAGCAGCCAGGAATTATTTTTTGGTGGGCGCTGGGATCTCAGGACCATGTGGAATCCATTGTCCCTGCAAAGCCCTGCTGGGATACTGGAATGGAAAATCTTCTTCCCTTTTTCTGCATGGAAAGATGGAAAAGCATCCAAGGTGTGAGCAGCCAGGGAAAACAGGGATGGTGCAGGACCAGGAATGGGGAATCCTGCTGGATTTGCCCGTTCGGCTCCAGAGCTTGGAGCGTTCCACAGGCAGAAGGCTGGGAAAAGGGAAGCTGGGAAAAGGGAAGCTTCTCTTGGGATGAAGGGGTTGGTTTTGGGAGAGATGGGTTGAACTGTTCAGTTTAATCCCACCCCAGGGATGGGATAATTCCAACTGCCAGTTAAGTCCTCTCCATCCTTGGGCACTTCCAGCTCCTTAAAAATCCACCTCCAGGAGCTGGAACTCTTCAAAATGTCCCTGGAAAAATAAACAGGAATGAGTTGCCCAAGAGGCACCGGGATAACGGGATAACAGGATAATGTGGTGACAGGAGAGCTCTGCTTTTGTTTCCAACTCTGGCAGGCAAGGCATTCCCAAAATAATTCCTCTCTAACCCAGTCCCACTTCCAAAGGGGCCAAAAAACTTCCCTGTGGAAAATGCTAGAATCCCAGAAGTTTTGGGTTGGAAGGGACCTTCGGGATCATCTCAATCCATCCCTGCCATGGCAGGGACACCTCCCACTCCCAGGTTGCTCCAAGCCCTGTCCAACCTGGCCTTGGGCATTGCCAGGGATCCAGGGGCAGCCACAGCTGCTCTGGGAAATCTTTTCCAGTCCCTCCCCACCCTCCCAGCCAGGAATTCCTTCCCAACATCCCATCAATCCCTGCCCTCTGGAATTCTAAGAGCAGACAGAAAATGAGGAATAATTTTGTGGGGTTTTTATGCAGCAGCAACCTCTGCATGACCTTGACAAAGATTCTGCTTCATATTCCTCTTCCTGAAGTATTTTGCTTTGGAATTAAAGCTGGAATTAAGGGTTGATTTCTGTTTTTACTTCCCTTTCCTTCGGAGGGCTGGAGCTGTTGGAGACTGGATCAATCTTCATCCCAGCGCACTGGAGGAGTTTATATCCATCATAATTACTGTGGAAAGTGATGGGAGAGGGGATGATGGGAATGTTGTGTATTAATAGGATTAAAAAGGTTTTAGTGGACGAAAAAGCCCCACATGATGGTGAAATCCAAATGTAACCTCAACCCCTGGATCCTGATCCTGATGGTTTTCCTGGCCTCTTTCCAGCCCCTGCATTTCTGCCTCCTGAAGCAGTGTCCCAAGGGAACAGTTTTGCTTTGGAATTAAAGCTGGAATTAAGGGTTGATTTCTGTTTTTACTTCCCTTTCCTTCGGAGGGCTGGAGCTGTTGGAGACTGGATCAATCTTCATCCCAGCGCACTGGAGGAGTTTATATCCATCATAATTACTGTGGAAAGTGATGGGAGAGGGGATGATGGGAATGTTGTGTATTAATAGGATTAAAAAGGTTTTAGTGGACGAAAAAGCCCCACATGATGGTGAAATCCAAATGTAACCTCAACCCCTGGATCCTGATCCTGATGGTTTTCCTGGCCTCTTTCCAGCCCCTGCATTTCTGCCTCCTGAAGCAGTGTCCCAAGGGAACAGTAAAAAAAACCCCAAAACAACAACAACAACAAAAACCCCAAACAAACAACTGCCCGTCAAAAAACCCCACAAAAAACCCCAAGCCCCTAAAAACCCAACAGAATAAATAAATGAAAAAAAAGAAAAAAACCCTAAAATCCAACCTCCTCTTCCTCCCAAACTATCCCTGCCACGGCCGAGTGAAAATCCTGCTGTTCATCCCCGGATTCCTCGGTGTCCTATGAAAAACCAGGAATGTTGTTTCACTCTTGGAAGGGCTCCATTGTCTAAATGCTTCCCCCGGCTCTGCTCCTGACTGCCGGGTGACAACAGATTTATTCATGGGACTGATGTCAGGCTTAGCTATGCCTGGCTTAGTGCGGAGTGACGGGGTTTATTGGGATTGATAAAAATTCCAGGAGATTGGAAGCTGTGAATGACGTCAGCGGGGCCAAGGGTGGAGTTAATCCCTCCTGGAGCCTCCAGGACAAAACCAGGGAAAGAATCCAGAGGCATCAGGATCCAGCTGATGCCATCAGGTGATGATTCCCTAAAGCCAGGATTGCTGAAGATGAGGAAAGCTGGAATCACGCTGGTGGAAAGGTTTGGACTGGGATGTTTGGTATCCTCATGGAATGTGTAGCCTTGTCTATAGGTCAGGGCAGGGCACAAATGGGATTTTCTCTGTCTCCCATATGGATTTTGGACCAAACCTCAGCACTGGGAGCCTTGGGGAGAGGGAGGCTTGGATGGGAATGTCCTGGCTTTAAAACCTCCATTCCCAAAGGAAAAAAAATGCCAGGGAGAACTCAGTTCTGAAGAAGAAGATCCCTTTTGCCAGGACATTTCCCACAAGCAAAATCCCAAGGGAAACCATCCTGGTGTCCATCCAAGGAAAAGGGGAATGAGTCATGGACTCATTTAGGGTGGAAAAGTCCTCAAAGATCGTCAGATCCAACAATTAATCCGGCACTGCCAAGGCCATCGTTGTGCCCAAGTGCCACATCCACATGGATCTTAAATCCCTCCAGGAATGGGGCCTGCAGCTCTGCCATGGGCAGCTGTGCCAGCCTTTTCTGGGAAGATTTTTCCCAATGTCCAGCCTGAACCTCCCCAGTGACCAAGTGTCCAAGGCCAGGCTGGGCAGGGCTTGGAGCAGCCTGGGGTGATGGGAGGTGAATCCTCCCAATTCCCGGGATCATAAGGCTGAGACTAAACCAATTTATTCTTATCTGAGTAATTTTCCCCCTTCTTATCAGTTTTCTTATCTTGTTTTTGTCTCGTCCAGGTGGAATTCAGCCCTGACCAGATCGAAGGTGAGGAAGATTTTTCTCTTCTGGGCTCAGTAAATCCATTCCTGGGAAGTACTGGGATGAGCGGGGCTGGGATATTGGAACAACTTTGGGAAGGCTGAGCTTTAATTCCTGGCTTTTCTTCCTTTCCTCCTCTAAATCCTTCCCTCCAAAAGAAAAGCAGGGAATTAATGTCCCATTTCCAGGAGTTACACCCCAAAACAGCCCAAATACAGGTCTTTCTTAAGGAAAAAAAAAAAAAAAAAAAAAACAGTATCAATATTTTCAAAGGAAAACCCTCAACTCTGCCTCAGAGAATTTTTCCTGCCTTCCATCAGAACTTAATGTGTTCCAGCTCTCCCGAATCCAGCAAATAACACCAGGCATGGAATTTCTTTATCCTTTCAAAGCCAAACATCAGCATCAATTTCCAAACCCTTTGTCCCAGCTCAAGAAACTGATCCCAAAACCTCCTGCCTGAAAGCCCTGGGAACGCTGGGACTGCAGCTGTCCCCTTTCTCCTCAAAAATCAGCGTGGGTTTTGTGGGATAATTGATGGATAGAATCAAACATCTGGCAGGATTTGCCTTTGGTCTTTAAACCCTTGGGAGAGCCCTTAAAAGATGGGATCAGGGAAGGGGTTAATTAGAGCAGGGGAAAATCAGTCAGAGAGATGTTTAATTATCACCTCCCTTTGTCATTCTCTGCTGACCCAGGGAGGATCCAGGGGTCTCAGGAAGATTGGATGTTTCCCAATTTGTCAGCTGATCCCAAAGCTGACAAATTCCTTTGGAATTCCCAAAGGAATTCCATCCTCTGGGTTGGATATCCCTGCTCTATCACCGTTGATTGGGGTTCTGGCAGCTGACTCCAAAATGAGGTGGTGGAGGAGAAACAGAAGCTGCAGCAGCGCCTCAAGGACTTTTAAAACTCCCCAAATTCCTTCTTTTTGCTAAGGAAAATGTCGTGTGGAGCAAAGGGTTCCCTGAAAGGATTTGGTCCCCAAAATGTGGAGAAGAATGGATGGTCTGGGGTGAAGCTTTGTGGAAAAATCCCATTTTTGGGGGTGTCCTGCTCTCCCTGAAAGGATTTGGTCCCCAAAATGTGGAGAAGAATTGATGGAAAAATCCCATTTTTGTGGGTGTCCTGCTCCTCAGCCACGAGTGAAACCCATCCCTGGTGGCAATGTCTGCTTTGAACTCTGGGTTTGGGCCTCTTCAGCTCCCAGAATTGCTGGAAAAGGGGGAAAAGGAGCAGTTCCAGATGGGCAGGGAGGCAGTAATTAGGAATCTGAAAATATCCAGAGGGTTCCTGGCCAGAGGGAGGACAAAGGACACCGAGGTGGTTTTGGAGCTTGGATGGGAATTTCATGGAGTCAGCAAATGCAACAGTAGGGAAAAAAAAAAACAACAACAACAAAAAAAAAACAACAAAAAAAAAACAAACCAAAAAAAAAACCAAAACAAAACAAAGAACAGCAACCCAAAGCCTTGGAGATCTGAATTGACAGGAATTTTGCTGGATTGGGAATCTTCAGGAGATGGTGCTCAGCACTTGGTCCCAGGGAGTCGGAGAGTGGTGATGGATGAGGGGCTGAGGGAGGTGGGAAAATCCCCATTTTTCCTCACCCACCTCGGCTGTGAGACCCCCGGGAAAGGAGCTGGGAAGGGGTCTCTGCCCCCATTCCACAGTCAGCTAGGAGCCCAGGAAAATCCACGATTGCCCTCTGCTGGAATGAGGGGCTGGAAAGGGATCGGGGCTCTGCCCAGGGACAGGAGGGAAAATCAGGAGAGGCAGGGAGAGGAGGAAAGAGAGGGAAGTGGAAAGAGAGGAAAACAAGGGAATGTTAATTAGTCCCAAATGAAAAAGTTCGGTGCTGTTTGGAAGTGTTGTTTGGAGGAAGGAATTGAAGAAAATTGGAGTGGAATGATCAAAATGGAAACGGAGAGAGAAAGGAGGAGAGGAAAATCCAGCAGAACTCACAGAAGGACGGACAGAGGGAAAGAAGCAAAGGAAAAGAATGAAAAAAGGGGGAGATGGAATGAAGAGAAGGAATTGGGGAGGATGGAGAAAATCTGGGGTGCAGAGTGTGTGGCTGAATGGTTGAATGGATCAGGATTTAGGGAAAAGAGGATAATTTCCTGGAGTTTGGAAACGTGGGAGGGAAATAAAGGTAGAAAAGTAACAGCAGCACGAGGGTCAGATCCAGGGATTTAAAGCCAAAGGGATTTTTGGGATCAGTTGTGGATGGTGCACTGGGAAGTCAAGGATAACAATAAAGTTAAAGGATTAAGGATAAAGTTAAAGGATAAAGGATGAAGTTAAAGGATAAAAGATAAAATTAAAGGATAAAGGATGAAGTTAAAGGATAAAGGATGAAGTTAAAGGATAACAATAAAGGATAACAGCCTGTTTCTGCTGCTCCCTGGGATCCTCCTCTGACCCTGCAATTCCAGCAGGGAAAGGAGTGCCTGAGGAACTGGAGTGTCTGGGGCAGTGTGTGCTGGATCCTGCATGAGAATCATGAAATAATTCCATTTGGAAAAGACCCTTAAGGCCATCGATCCCAGCCTTGACCCCAACACTGCCAATGCCCTCAAGCACCACATCCACATGAAATCAGTGGTGGAAAGGGGAACCTCTCCCATGGGAATGCTCTTACCAGGATCCTGTTCCTCACAGTCGTGAGGGATTCCATTTAGGGAATGGGGAAGGGAAACCTCTGAACCTGGCAGGAGATCCGGCCTGTTACCGGTTCCTGAGGGAACAGAAAACCCTGCTCCCTAGATCCTCCCCTGGGGGCACCTCTGGGTGCTGTGTCCAGCTCTGGATCCTCAGCACAGCAGGGACAGGAGCTCCTGGAGCTGAGCAAGGGCCTGGGGCATCTCAGTGCCCAGGAGAGGCTGAGGGAGCTGGGGCTGCTCAGCCTGGAGAGGAGCCCCAGCTGAAAGGGGCCTCAGCCCTGGGTGTCCCTGTGCCCCCGTGTGTCCCTGGGTGTCCCCTTGTGTCCCTGGGTGTCCCTGGGTGTCTCCGTGCAGGGAGGTCAGAGCTGTCCCAGGCTCTGCTCCGGGCACCCAGTGATGGCACCAGAGGAATGGGCAGGGACTGATCCCAGGAATTCCCCCGGCTCAGGAGGCAGAACTTCTGCCCTGGGCATTGCCCAGCCCTGAGCAGAGCCCAGAGAGGCTGTGGGATCTCCCTCACCGGGGACATTCCAGAGCTGTCAGGATGTAATCCTGAGCCCTGTGCTCTGGGATGGCCCTGCTGGAGCATTTCATTCCATTCATTCTGGAATTTTGGGATAAATCTTCCCATACACCTTCACCCTCCCACACCAATACACAGCTCGTTGGGTGATAATCCCAGTATTTTTTCCTGGCATAGCTCATTTCCAGCTCCTAGAGGTGCTCCTGGAGCTCCGGGCCATGCTGGGTCAGTGCTCTCAAAGTATCCAACATTTAATCCAAGATCCGGTTCTCCCATCAGCAGAGGTGCTGTTGAATCCTGGGCCTTCCTGAGTGCTCCTGAGCAGCTGGAAAGCTCCCAAGGCCAAGGATTTCTCCTGTTTTCCACACTTTCTGATGTTAACTGAGACGGAAATACCACGGGAGAAGCATTTGACCTCCCCGATTCCATTCTGCAGTGGAACCGGAAAATGCAGGGAAGGAGGAACACAAACATCGGAGATAACAAAGCTCATCCAAATTTTTCCCAAACCACAAAATGAAATGGTCAGGCAGTTAGCGAGGGAAAGGTTTAGACTGGGTTTATCTTTTATCCGAGGGAGCACGGAATGAATTTCTCCTGACCTTTCTCCCTTCCAGAATTTAAGGAAGCGTTTTCCCTTTTCGACCGGACCCCCAAGTCGGAGATGAAAATCACCTACGCCCAGTGTGGAGACGTCCTGAGGGCTTTGGGGCAGAACCCGACCCAGGCTGAGGTCATGAAATTGCTTGGCAGACCCAAACCTGAAGGTTGGTGGCCTCCTCTGTTTGTTTTGGGAAAGGACACTCCCAGAATTATTCCTGGAGAAGGTTCCTCTCATTTTCTAGGTGCAGAGTAACTCAGGATATGGAGCAGCCTCTGAAATTGCCAGCAGAAAGGGAGGAGAAATTGGTCTGGAAGTCAAGATAATTGTCCCAAATTGAGGGGAATTAATTAATTTAACAGCCCTGGGCATCAATGTGTTTTTAAATGACAAATTTTTTTGCCTTTAAAAATTGCATTTATGGAGGAATTCACGTGTTTTTTCTAACAACATGGATATATCCAACACATCCAGAGAAACAAATGGATAATCTGGATGTAAGGACATGGATTGTTCCACAAAAGATGGGTGGGAAGGTCTGTAATGATTGCAGTGATATCCTTCTGTATCCCATATTTCCATGCTCTTCTCTCCCTTTTATCCAATGTTTATCCCCACATTTCTGCGCTCATGCTGGATATCCCATGGTCCTTCCTAACTCTCCCAGCATCCTCCCAAATTTCCATTTCCATTCTCTTCTCTCCTTTTATCCAACATTTATCACCACAGATCTTCCACCCCATGGTGGGTATCCCATCGTTATTCCCAACTCTCCCAGAATCCCCCCAAACTTCCATTTCCAGGCTCTTTTCTCCTTTTATCCAACATTTATCCCCACAGTTCAGCCCTCACAGTGGATATTCCGTGGTTAATTCCCAACTTTCCCAGAATGCAAAGCTCCCATTTCCACACTCTTCTCTCCTTTTATCCAGCGTTTATCACCACAGATCTTCTACCCCACGGTGGGTATCCCACCGTTTTTCCCAGAATCCCCCCAAACTTCCATTTTCCCCTGGGTTTTCCAGAGATGAATTCCAAGATGATCGACTTTGAGACCTTCCTGCCCATGCTCCAGCACATTGCCAAGACCAAGGACACGGGAACCTACGAGGATTTCGTGGAAGGGCTCCGGGTGTTCGACAAGGAGGGGAATGGGACCGTCATGGGAGCCGAGCTCCGCCACGTCCTGGCCACGCTGGGTGAGGAAAACCTTCCCTTGGGAATTTCTGTCCCTGCTTTTCTCCTTCCCTCTTTTCCCTTCATGTTTTAATTCTTCTATAAATATCTCATTCCCGTCACCGTAAAATTACCCCAGAATTTCCAACCCCACCTATTCCCTTGCCTTGTTCCCATTTTTCTGCGTTTTCAAGAGGCGCTTCCATCCCTCCCTTCTCCTCTCCCTCCCTCCTTCCTGATGTGTTGGATTTCTCCAATAAATATTAAATTCCCATAAATCATCCCAACATTGCCAATCCCAACAATTCCCTTGGTTTGTCTCCGTTCTGCTTCACCAAAATGAAGACTTACAAACCAATAGGCACCAAATATTTAAATCATAAAATTAAATTTAATTAAATCCATCACTGATCCATACCAAAGAACCCAAATTTGACCTTGGAATCTTCTGGAACCTCAAACTCAGAGGGGAACTGAGTTTTCACTGAGAGTTTTTTCATCAGGACTTGGTTAAAACTGACCTGAACTTTCAAGATTTGGCACTTAGACCAAGCTTATTCTTAGGAAAATGAGTTGTGCCATAATATTCTGTGGGTTTCCATATTTTTCCTGTCTTTCTGGATTTTGTATCAAATTTACTCTCAAATTTAGATCCAGATTTGGGTCAAGTTTGGAGTTTGGATCAAGTTTGCTACTCCAAAATGAGCTTTTTCCGTGGTCAGCACCCCAAATTCCCCCCAGGAGAAATCTCCCCCTGTTCTCTCTCACTCCCATTTGTCTTCTTTAGGAGCTTCCTAAATTCCTGAATTGGGGATTTTGATCCAGGGATTTTGTTTTCCATGCAGGGGAGAGGCTGACTGAGGAGGAAGTGGATAAACTGATGGCTGGGCAGGAAGATGCCAACGGCTGCATCAACTACGAAGGTGGGTGGGAGCCCTGAAAGCTTTCTTAAAATATTCCCAAGAAAATTTAAATCCATGGAAAATCTGGGGCAAAATTTCCAAATTTTAGACAATTCTGAGTCCGTAACTCTTCTGATAAACCCCATCTATGAAAGGTTAATTGTGTTTTCCATGGGATAACTGATCCTTCTTTCCCTCTTTTTTCCAGCTTTTGTGAAACACATCATGGCTAACTGAGCCCAGGTGAGTCTCCTCTGCCCTTCTCCTGGATTTCCAAGTCCTTGTTCCTTTAGGATTTACTGGAAACTTCCCAGAAAAAAAAATATTTTCCACATGCATTTACAAATCCCTGCTCCCAGACTCCTCAAAAAGCAAGAAAATAGAATTGAGCTAACAAGAGAGGGGGAAAAAAAAAATAAAAGGAAAAGAGATAAGAAGGAATCAGGAATGTTTACGCCCCTGGCAGTATAATTAGTGGTTTTTCATAAATCTGGCTCCCACCATCTCCTGACAATGGATTGGTTTTCCAGGAAGAGGCTGGAGTTTTGTCCAACACATCCAAACCACAGCACCACCGAGGGCATCTCTGTCTCACCCTCACAAAGGAGCTGGGCTTTGTTTCCAGGATTTCCTGGGCAAGGTTTATCCCGAATTTACTGGAAAAGGTGCCCTCTGCCTTCCATGGCATTCCCTGGGTTTTCTCCCTGCTCAGCTCTTGGGGAAGGGTTTGACCAATCCACCTATTCTGATATCCTGGGAAAAGCTGCTCTCAGATTTGGTCTGGATGTTTTGGGTTTGCTTTGTTTGTTTTAAGTCTTTCCCCGTGGCTCTGGTTTATTTTTAGGCCTGGCTTTAGTTTGGTTTTGGAGCTGACCTGGCTGTGCTGTGGTGACTTTTGTTTCTGGGTTAAGTAGGAGACACATCCAGGTTATTCGGGAATTTTGTTCCAAGATATAACTTAACAAAATATAAACAAGCCAGAAAAAAACCCCACCCCACCGAGGGCATCTCTGTCTCACCCTCACAAAGGAGCTGGGCTTTGTTTCCAGGATTTCCTGGGCAAGGTTTATCCCGAATTTACTGGAAAAGGTGCCCTCTGCCTTCCATGGCATTCCCTGGGTTTTCTCCCTGCTCAGCTCTTGGGGAAGGGTTTGACCAATCCACCTATTCTGATATCCTGGGAAAAGCTGCTCTCAGATTTGGTCTGGATGTTTTGGGTTTGCTTTGTTTGTTTTAAGTCTTTCCCCGTGGCTCTGGTTTATTTTTAGGCCTGGCTTTAGTTTGGTTTTGGAGCTGACCTGGCTGTGCTGTGGTGACTTTTGTTTCTGGGTTAAGTAGGAGACACATCCAGGTTATTCGGGAATTTTGTTCCAAGATATAACAAAATATAAACAAGCCAGAACAAAACCCCACTGGATTTGGTTTGTTTTTGTTTTTCCCTTTATTTCTATTTTTTCCCTATTAGTATCCATTTTTTTCCTTAACACATTTACCTTTGAACTTGGACTTTTCCAACTGGTTTCCAGTTTTTGATACCAAAGATCAGGAGCCCTGGTGAAATCCCAATCCATGGTCCTGGCCTGTTGTTCAGAGATGCTTTCAATCCTTAATCCAAACCCACTGCCACGGGAAATTCCCACTCCAATGGGAACCAACGTCAGCCACCAGAGAAGACAAGTGAGCATGGAAAGCTGGGAAGCTGGAAAACTGGAACAGGATTGGGAAGCAATTCTGAGCATCTTTGATGGGTTTGGAAAGGGGGCTGGGACTTTTGATTCCCAGGAAACCAACATTCCTGGGATTTGCCGATGAGCCTTGGTGGTGTTATCCAGTGGTGGCCGTCCCACCTCTGCTGTGGGACTCTTGGAATGTTTAGGGAAAGCCAAATGGAATTTTTTCAGTAAAAAATGGGATTTTCTGCATCTTTGTTTCCTCATTGTTTCTGTGTCTGTGTGAGGGAAGGGGAAAAGGGAAAGAAATCCTGAGAAAAACCTCAGCAGAGGCCAAGGAAAGTTGAGAAGCATGGAAAATCACATGGATTAGGAGAGCTCGTTTTCTGGGGAATAATAATTGAAAAAATAAGGGGAAAAAAAAATCCTCTGGGGCTGGAAAAAGGAGAGGCCAGGAGCTGGTAGAGTTTTTTAGGGAATGCCAAAGAACCTGGATATGCAAAAGTCCTGGAGCAGAAGGGGTTGTTAAAACAGGGAAATTCTGAGTTTAATGGAGGAAAGATCAGTGGAGCGTCAGAATTCTGGGATACAAATGGGTGGGAATGGCTGAGCCGGTCAGGTCATTCCCACAGAGGATGGAAAAGAGAGCACAGACTGTCCCAGGATGTGCCAGGGAATAACCAGAAAGGAAAACCAGCAAGGAGAGCAAATAGAAATAAATAAGGCATTTCCCTTCCCTTCCCTTCCCTTCCCTTCCCTTCCCTTCCCTTCCCTTCCCTTCCCTTCCCTTCCCTTCCCTTCCCTTCCCTTCCCTTCCCTTCCCTTCCCTTCCCTTCCCTTCCCTTCCCTTCCCTTCCCTTCCCTTCCCTTCCCTTCCCTTCCCTTCCCTTCCCTCTTCCATTTTTCCCTTTTTTTCCCTTCCCCCCCTTTTTTTCCCTTTTTTCCCCCCTTTCCCCTTTCCTTCCTGCACATTCCAGAGGAATTTCCTTTGCCACACCACTCCTGGAGATGGAGCCAGGAATATCGGCTGGAATTTCATTGCCCTCTCCTTAATCCCATCCCAGCCTGGATTCCAGCAGGGAGTGAAGTTTGGGAATTTTTTTATCCAAAGAAAAGTGAATATTTTAATATTTTTTCCCGTTGGTATTCATAAGGAAATAAATAAATTAATTAAAATACATAATTTTATAATTCTTAATTAAAAACCCTTTGCCCCCAAGGTTGACATTTGTATTTATTCATCCCTTGGGAAGCTGATTTTAATTAATTAATTAATCAACCTGCATGTCCTTGAAATTTAATATTTTAACTTTTCCAACAGTTTCCTCTGACAGCAGAATTTTTATTAATTTTTTTTAGAAATTTTGTTGCCAAAACTGCCCCTGATTTTAACCCCAAATTTCCTCCCTTAGAATCTGCAGATTTTTTCCCCAGCACTGATCCCAGGATAAGTTTTCCTCAGCTGATCTATTCAATTTTCCATGTTTTTTTTTTTTTTTTTTTTAACTCAGGGATTAACCACCCCATAGAATCCCTGTTTTTCCCTCCACTGTGGATAAAAAAGCCCAAACAACTTCTTCAGGAATCTGCGATTTGAGCTCAATTCCAGTTTTATTTGACACAGAAATTCCTGGAATTCCCTAATGTTCCTTCCTGAAGTTCTCTATCCACAAAGCAAAGTGGCAAAAAGAACTTGCCTGTATCCCGTAAAATGCCATAAAATCAAAA
Source organism: Pyrgilauda ruficollis (assembly GCF_017590135.1). NCBI lineage: Eukaryota > Metazoa > Chordata > Aves > Passeriformes > Passeridae > Pyrgilauda > Pyrgilauda ruficollis. The sequence goes on along the minus strand of NW_024516209.1, from coordinate 397,773 downwards.
AAAATCCCATAAAATCCAAAAAAATCCCATAAAATCCCATCTATCCCAGGAACTGCTGTGGGATAACGGGGTGCTGGAACTTTCCAAGGAGCTGCATTGTGGAGCAGGGACCTCCAGGCTGGTTTTTCCTCCCTTCCCTCCCCTTCTGCTGACTCCAGCAAGCCCCAATTCCCTGGAGGAGCTTCAATTCCGACACAGATAATCCATAAATTACCCCAAAACCTCGCAAAGACGGGAAGAGTCTGGAGCCAGGGCAGCGCAGCCAAGGAAAACAGCTCCTGAAGATCCCAAAAACGCTTCTCCAGCCTGTCCCCAGTGCCACCAGCAGGGCCAGGTTGGCTCCGGTTGGACTGGGAATTGTTGCCAGAGGGGAACGTGCTCAGCCCATCCCAACCTTCCCAGGATAAACACAGGACAGATCCTTTTCCCTGTGACTCCCCACAAATCCCTCCAGGAGCAAAAGGAACAGCAAACAACACAGATAAAAAAAGGAAAAGCCCGTGGGGATGTGGCCAGAGGGACGAGCACGGAGTGTCCCCAAGGCTGGATAAATATTCCGGACTTGGAGGGAATTTTTGCAATCCCATTTTACCTCTGGGCTTCTTTTGAACCAAGAGATCCCAAAAAACCCCTCTGGAAGGCCCTGCTGGGCAAGGCTCCAGTGGGATAAAATGAATCAGGAATTTCTGGTTTTGTTTGTAGCTCCTACAGATAATTCCTTATTCCAGGTTTCCCAAAAAAAACCTCACAAAATCCAGGTGTGACAGTCCCAGCCACAATATCCCAAAAAACCTTGGCAGGTTCAGCTCCTGCCTTTCCCACCTTTAGAACCTCATGATCCTGTCTCTCCATATCCATGGATTCCAAGGATCAGGTGCAGCTCCTGGGCTGGAGGAGCTCCGAGGCTTCCAAGGATCCATTTCCATGTAGTTGGCTCCATCTGCCAGCCGCCCTTGACGAGCCAGAGATTCCCAGAATTGTTTGGGTTGGAAGGGAGCCTAAAGATCCGGGAATTCCGTCACCAGGGGTGTCCCTCAGGGCTCTGTGCTGGGGCCAGTTCTGTTCAATGTCAATGGCATGGATGAGGGATTGAGTCTGTCACCAGTAAATCTGCAATGACACCAAGCTGGGAGCTGTGTCCACCTGTGGGAAGGTGGGAGGGCTCTGCAGGGAGACCTGGAATGGCTGGAGGGATGAGCAGAGTCTAACAAGGTGAAGTTTAACAAGTCCAAGTGCCCCATTCTGGGAATTCTGGGAATTCCAGCATCTGAGGGACACCTGCCACAATCCCAGGTTGCTCCCAGCCCTGTCCAACCTGGACACTTCCAGGGATAAGGGCTGAGCTCCAGCCTGGGAATGACCCCAGAACAGAGATGTTTGTGTATATTCCCATAAAACCCAAGCTGTGAACGGAGTCCTGCAGGATTCAGCCAATCCTTCCTGGATTAACAATTCCCAGAAATCCTGCAGCATCCCTCAGGACACACTTTTCCATTCTACCTCCCTGAATCTGGGACAATTCCCAGCACTGAAGTCCACAGCACTGACAGAGCTCCCAGTGCAGTGGCTCAGGTGACATTTTTTGGGATCCTGCATTTCCTTCCCATGGATCAGCTGCAGAACGGAATTGGATTCCAAACTTGGATATTTGCAACCCCATGGATGTGCTGGGAATTCTCTTCCTGCATCATTTGGATCACCCCAAGAGTAAATTTAGAGCCTGAGCTGCATCCCTGAAATCCAGCTCCCGTTTTTAGGGATTCAGTGGAACCACCCTGATTCCCCCTTCACAGCTGAGGGAGTTTTATGTCCTCTCCCAGCATTTTTTCCACATTTCCCTCCTCCTAATTTTTTTTTCCTAGTGGAAAATTGCTCTCTAACTGCCCTAAGAGTAAAACCCATCAATTAAACCCCCCTCAATACCAAGGGTGGAACTCCACAGCCTCGAGTTTGCAGCTGGAGAGGAGAAAAAAAAAAAAAAAAAAAGGGATTTTTGAATTCCTCGGTTTTGAAATTCCAGGGTGATCCAGCTCCCAGGTTGCTCCATCCTTAACGGGCCATTAAAAGCAATGTTCAAAACACAAAGGACATCATCCCGTCAGGAAAGTTAATGGAGCAGAACGTTCAGCTCAGAGTTCTCCTCGTGTCTGCCCCGGGAATGTTTGCTTGGAGAGGCTTTTAATGGAGAACAGGTGCTAGAGGCAGAAATTTGGGAATAAATGGAGTGGAAAAAAGGGCCAAAATAGAGCAGGCAGAAAGCAGGTTGCAAATTACAGGGAATATTAATGCCATTGCTTGGATTTGAGGGAGAAATGGTGTTTTTGTGATTTCCTGAGGTTTTGAAGCTCCTGGGGTTAGGTTGGGATTGGGCATGAGCATCATTCCCTGGAATCAGTGTGGGTTTTTTCCTTACAAACAGCTAAAAAAATGAAAATGTTCTTTCCAAAGGGAGTATTTCAGTGTTTTGTGTTCATATCCTTATTTCTCTTTTTGGTCTTGAGAACAAATGGAATTTTCTTTCCCAGTATTTTCTCCTTTCCCCACGTTTTTCTTCTCCAGTGCCAGCAAAAGAAATCGGTGGCAAGAAAGCTGGAAAAAGGCAAAAGGAGGAATATTTTTTTTAATCTGTTATTAGATGAATCAGAACTGATAGGGCAACATCAGGAATTGTTAAGGAATTATGAAAAATCTTCTTTATTCTGGGAAAATCCTCCATAGGATGAAATTCTGGGTAGAGCTGGAGGAAGATCAAGGACAGTAAAGTAAAAAAGCTGCAGATTTTGGCCCAAAAATCCCCTCCTGTTGCAAAAACATCACCGAGGGATGGATCCTGCCTGGATCCAGAGATCCAGACCAGTTTATTCCAGGAATTTGAGGAGCAAAGATCAGAGCACTTCTTGGAATATCTTTTTTTTTTTCCAACTCATTAACAGTTTGCAGAAAAATTTGGGATGGTGAGAGGGCAGGGAAGAGAGACTTTGGCAAAGCAAAGCCTTGTGGATTATCTGGGATCTCTTTGGAACTTGGCTCTTTCCTGGAATATTATTAAAGATCAAATTATTTGGAATTTAAACCAAAAAATGAAGACAAGAATTAGAAATAATTTTAATTTTCCAGAATATTTGCTTTTTCTACTCCCAGGGAAGAATTACCATCAGTTTGGGATGCACATGCTAATTTCTCCCAGAAAACATTATTTTTTTGGAAACAAAAACCCCCTCGGCTGTGGCGTTAATTCCCTACTCCAACCCTAAACCTTGGGAACAACACCAATTTTCCAAGTGTCTGGAAGGAGGAGTTTGGAGCAGAGGTTCTGGCACAGCCTCATAAATCTCAGCCTGGGAAAGAACCACAGCTCATTCCCTGAGCTCATCCCGAATTCCAAGTGTCCGTGGGTGACGTCAGCTCCGTGTGCTCGGATCCAGTTTGGCTCCTGGAGCTGCCCTGGCCCAGCAGCACCTTGGCTCCTTCGGGAATTTTCACACTTCCATGCACTTGACCTTTGCGTTGCAACACTTGGCCCCAGTTCTTTTGTTTTCCCTTTTTTTTTTTTTTTTTTTTTTTTTTTTTTTTTTTTTAGGATTTTGCTCATTGAAGGAAAAAAATCCTGATGTCAGAAAGCTGCCAGGGAAAGGATTGGGAAAAACTAAAATTAATATATAAACTTAATATAGACTTGTGATGAGCTGTTGGCATTCCTGGGAACTCCAGAGGTTCCTCCTGTGTTGGGAAGCAGAAGTTTCTCAACAGAAAACACAAGGATGTCCAAATCCCAGGAAAAGAGGGGGAAGTTGCAGGAACAAGGGGAGAGGAGAAGGAAAAGCAATTCCCAAAGGGAAGGTTTCCAGCTTGGCTCTGGAATTGTGCTGAAGGTTGTGATGGTTCTCCTTGGATTCCTCATCCCTGGAAGTGTCCAAGGCCAGGCTGGGTGGGGTTTGGAGAAACCTGGGATAGTGGGAGGTGTCCCTGCCCACGGGATTGGAATGGACGGATCCTGATTATTTGGGGGATGGAGAACTGAGGGAAACAGGAGCTGTTAATTGGCATAAGAACGGGATACTCATCATGAGGATCTACACAAGAGAGGTGGAGTTAGGGAAGGGCAAATTCCAAATAATTCCAGCCTGGAGTAGTGGAAGGTATCCCTGCCATGGCAGGGGTGGAATGGATGATCCTTAAGGTCCTTCAATCCAGCCCATTCCAGAATTCCCTGGCCCAGGCTCAGGAGAGGTCATTTATCTCCAGGGATCACAAGGAGCCCTCCCGTTTTCCAGCCACAACCTTCCCTCGTGTGCTGACACCACAATTCCAGGTGTAATTCCCTGCTCTCCCCGCAAATCCAGGTGCAGTTCCAGGTGCAATTCCCAGCTCTCCCTATAAATCCAGGTGCAATTCCCCGCTCTCACTGTTTGCCCCACAATTCCAGGTGGAATTCCAGGTGCAATTCCCTGCTCTCCTTGCAATTCCAGTGGCAATTCCCCGTTTTCCCAGCTGGCTGTTCCTTCCTTCAGACAGCAGACTCAGCTAAAAATTCCTAAGGGGATCAGCCAAGGAAAATGGCCTCAAACCATGACGGGATGCCAAAGGAGCAGTTTTGGTTTCTTCCCTTTTTTTTTTTCTATTTTTCCACCCCCGAATTGACAGCAATGGATTTTCCAACCATTCCCACTCCTTTCCATTTCCTGGATGATCCTAACAGGTTATTCCTGCTTCCAAAATAACCACAGTGGGGATAATGGTCCCTCTTCCTTCATTCCCAAAAAACACACACACAGAGAACTGGGGGTTTGCTTTGGGCTTGCTTTTTTTCCCAGTAAAAAAGTTTGGAATGTACTTTTCTATTATTCCTGGTGTAAATAAGAGCAGAAATTAAGAATCCATAGGGAGACACTTGGAATATGGACAGGAAAACATTCCCAGAACTTGCTTTGTGCAGCTCCAACAGCAGCACCAAGGGTGGAGGTGGTGACATCAAAACCCTTTGGAAGTGGGGCCTGGGATTTGAGCTTCCTGTGGGTAATATTCCATCTATTCTGGGAATCCTGGAATGGTTTGGGTGGGAAAGGACCTTGGAAGAAATCCAAGGGGGCAGGGACAACTCCCACTGTCCCAGGCTGCTCCAAGCCCTGTCCAGCCTGGCTTTGGGCACTGCCAGGGATCCAGGGGCAGCCACAGCTTCTCTGGGAATTCCATCCCCGCCCCTCCTCACTCTCCCAAGGAAGAATTTCTTCCAATATCCCATGGAAATTCCCCCACTTCTGGTTTAAATTCATTCCCCTTGTCCTCTCCTTCTCTTCCCATAGAAAAAACAACTCTCTCTCCTTAAACCCTGGAATTTGGAATGTTTTCCACCTCCCAAACCCTCCCTTTCTGCAGTGACTGTTTGGAACCTGTGGCAAACACAGGAATTCCAAAGTGCCCCTAAATCAGGAGTCTGGGACCAGCAGCTGCTGTTACGAATGGAGAACATTAGTGGCTCCTTAAAAAATCCCTTTGGGAACGCTGAGGAGGCACAGGGATCAGCCTGGACTCCTCCTTCCCAAGCTGGCCGGAACATCCAAGAACTGGCTGCCCTCGATGCCTTTAATCTGTCCTATCTCATGTTCTTGGCTGCAGCACAGGCCTAAAATAATCCCAAAATTGACTTCCTGAGCGCCATAAAAACGTCGTTCCCGAACGCCCGATGGAAAAGGACCAAAGTTATTTATTCCTCACAAATATTCCTGCAATTCTTCCGTTTCTGGGCTGAGGGAGAAGTTTCACGCAGGAGAAAAATGATGGGGAATTCAAAATTTAACGCCTGAAGGTTTAAACCCTGGGTGGGATGTTCCAAACGTTCCCTGGGGTGCTAAAACCACTTTGGGATGAGGGATTTGTTAAAAAAAAAAAAAAAGGGTCATGGAATATTCCAGCCCCGGGATTCTCCCACTTCAAACCACTTTTCCTAAATCCAGGAGCAGTCTGATGCAAAATGTGCTGCCAAAAAAAGAATTCTTTATTGATCCTAAACGGTCTCTGGGGTCAAATTTGAGTTGCTACAGAAAAAGTGATTTAAATAAATTTATTTCAATCAGATAGGAACGGGATCCTGCAATTTCCAGGAAATAAAGCTCCCCTGCACAGGAGGAAAAATCTCGTTTCTGTTCTGCCTAGGAAATATTTTAAGGAATATGATTAAAGAAATGAAATGGAATTAAATAAATAGTAAGTATTTGAATGGGTAGAAATAATTAATTAAATAGTAAATGTGTGAATGGATAGAAATAATAAATTAAATCTAAATAAACATTAAATGTTTTAACGAATACAAATAATAAATTAAATCTAATGAAAGAAATATTAATTATTTTAATGAATATCATCTAATCAGACAAATTTCCAGCTTGGAGCAGTTCTAAGTAGCCCTGATCCAGAGGGAGGGAAGAATTCCTTACCCTGGTGAGAAATGAAGAAAAAGGAGAAGAAACTGTCCAGGGGTTGAGACATTTCCAATGACTCCAAACATGGAGTTTGTGCTTGGGAGCTCCCAGGGAATTCCTGTTTTCCCTCTAAAAGTCTGGAAAATTAGGTTTTCCAGGAAAGCCAGGCTGGTGCCACAGCTCCTGACTGGGGGCTGGGATTCATCCAAAGTTTTGGAATGTGGAAGTCTCCACAGGAGGGGAGTTCTGGGCTCACACATTTAATCCTGACCCTGGCAGAAAAGAAGCAAAGAATCTGCAGTAATTTAGTAAGGAAGAGGAGCAGGGCTGTATTCCCACATCCTGAAATTCAGCTGGAACAACAGCCTCAGGCCTGGTGGGCTGAAGATCCATGGATTGCGAAAAGCTTGACTTTAGGCTGTCCAGACAGCCTTGAATCCCAGGATGGATTGGAATGGAAGGGATCTTTAGGATCATCCCATTCCCACCCCTGCCATTGCCACGATCCCAGGCTGCTCCAAGCCCCATCCAACATTTGGACACTTCCAAGGATCCAGGGCCATTGGCACATTTTGGGGGAATCACCCCTGAAGTGGGATTTGTTGCAAATTTCCTGTTATTTCTGCTGGTCCTGTGGGTGAGGGAGGAGAATAAAACGGGAATATCCATCTCAAACATGCCTGGGCACCTCCTGCTCTGGCAGACACTCAGCTGAGGGGAAGTGGCACTGAATTCCCAAGTATTTGTGTGGATCCTGGTGTCCAGAAATGATCTCCCATGGGACTGTACCACGGCAGAGAGCCTGGGGTGCCAGGACATCATTCCAGGTGCTGCTTCCAGCGGCCTCATGGAAACAAAACTGCTCTTGAGAGGAGCAGGTTTTCCTTGGCTCTGTCCGGCCTAAGGCATCCCAGGAGCCAGGCCTGGCTTAGCCATCCTTATGGGAATGTTGGGGCTGATCCAGAGACTCCCAAGTCAAAGGGAATCTCACCATTGGCTCTGGCAAGGCTTGGATCTGACCCACCCATGCAGGAGCACCCTTGTCCCCATTGGAAAACCGTTTTCCTTGAACTCCTCGGTGCTGAACAATTCCAAAGCTCCTGCTTTTTAATTTCTCCCTCCCCTCCACTTTCTAAATTTTTCTCCTTGTTTTTTCTCTCTCCTTTGGCAGCAGCTGCTCTGGAAAAGTCACAGGAGAAACATGATCAGGATGTTTTCCTCACTCGTGGCTGCCCTTGGCATTATCCCGAGGAACTAGGCTGCTCCCTCTTATCCATCATTCCCTATTTCATGTGGCATTGTTATCAGGAGCTCCAGATTCATCAGGAACAGGGTTTTGATTGGATTGCAGGGATTTATTTCCCTTTTTAAAGCCAACTGGGATTGAAATCCACTCCCAAATCACTGCAGTGTTCCACAGAATTCCATAGCTGGAGGCATCCAGGAGTTGTTATGGACAAACACGGGGTGGATTCCATCAGCATCCAGCAGGTGCTCAATGAACCCTCTGTGGTTCCACATTCCTCACCATTCCAACAAGGAATGTGAAGCCCAGGAGGTGTTTCCTGCCCAGATTCCCCTGGGAATTAAGAGGGATTGGGAAGGGAGATCCAACCCCCTTTGGATGCTGGGCTCGGCCCCATTATTTGTGAAAAGGTGTTAAAGCAATTCCGGTGGGGAGTGGCCTCCTGTCCACAGGGTTTTGGGAATTCTGTGGTATTCCAGGCGGGATTTAGGATCTGGGCTAAATAAATAAATAATAAATAAAACTTCCAAGCTGTCTTGCGCCTGTTCAATCAAAAAAATCCACTTATCCATCAGATTTCTTGGAAATCCTTGGCTTAGAGCTCCTGGTAATTAATGGAGCAAGGGAATTAATTTATAGCAATTAAACAACACCCACAACCTCCTCTCCCTGGAATGACCTTTCAGTAGTTTATTGAAAATCAGAGATGTTTCCTTATCAAATTCTTATCCCACTGGATGAATATCCCCGGATAAGTTCAGGCTCTGGAAATAAAAAATAAATGGGTCATTCTTATTTGTCTCAGGGAGGATCCCAAATTCTCAGCTCTGCAAAGAGGAATCCTGACAACTTTTAGGATTCACTTCTTCTTTGCTATCATTTTCTCCCCAAAGAAAATAATAATAATAATAATAATAATAATAATAATAATAATAATAACAACAACAACTGTGTTTTATAGAATTCCAGGAGGGTTTTGGTGGGAAGGGATCTTAAGGATGATCCTGTTCCCCCCATTCCACGAGCAGGGACACCTTCCACTATCCCAGATTCCTTCAAGCCCCATCCAACCTGGCCTTGGACACTTCCAGGGATCCAGGGACACCCAAAACTTCACAGGGAAGAATTCCTTCCCTATTTCCCATCTAAATCCACCCTCCTTCAGCTTAAAGCCATTCCCACTATGACTCCATGTTTACATTACGAATATTTATGGGGGAAAAGAATCCAGCCCAGCTCCCATCTTTACCAATCATTTCCTGGGACATTTGGTGGCATCAGACAGCTCCTTTCTGTCGGAAAAGGCAACAAAATGGTCCTTCCATTGTTCAGCGGGAATGGTGTGAATCCCTAGGGATGAATCCATTCCAGCCCATGGGTCATTTTGCATTATTGTCATTTTGTGACTTCTGCATCAGAGATTTGGAAATCTCCATCCTCTCTTTGCTCGGAGCCACGAGCATCCCAAAACATCGAGGCTTTGCCATGGTTTTTTTGTGGGATAGAAACCGTGAGGAATTCCACTGAAAAATCTCCCACTGTTTTGTGTCCATAATTCACTGGAGGAGGAGCACTTTAACCTCCTTGAAATTAAAATGTTCTACTTTGACTTGTTGAAATAGGGCTTTGTTTGGGGTTTTTTCCTCATCAAACTCTGGTCCTCTGATGTGGTGTGGGAGAGCCGGAGCTTCCACAGGGTTTGGAATCTTGTTTCTTTTGTAGGATGAAAGTTTTATAGCCAAATTACACCTCTTGTCATGCCCCGAATCAATCCCTGTGAAAGAATCCGTGCCTTAGAATGAGTACTTGGGGAGCAAAGGCTTCCAGGCCACTCATCCCACAAGATTTCCACTACAATTCCCACGGAGCCGTGAATTCATAGGACAATGCTATGGAACAGACTGGGAATTAAATCCCTCACACCAGAGGAGAAAAGTGAAATGTTTAGGATGTGATTTATCAATTAGACATTGATCATTTCCCTTGTTCCCCAGGGTAATTCAATTTTACAGGAATTTTCAGTGCAGAAATAATTTAAAGTAGAAAAATCCTGAGCATTCCTATCCATTGATCCTTTGGAGCACTGAGCTCCCAGGAAAACTGACAGTGCAGGAATTACATCCAGAATTTTACAGAACCTATGATTCTATACTGTATATTTTATATATTAGACATTGGACTATCAAGGAATCCTGGAATGGTTTGGGATGGACGGGACCTTAAAGCCCATCCAGTGCCACCCCTGCCATGGCAGGGACACCTCCCACTGTCCCAGGTTTCTCCAATCCCCATCCAACCTGGCCTTGGACACTTCCAGGCATCCACCATTTCTCTGGACAATGAAATCTGTACGTTTGTGTTGCACCTGGCACGAGGAGATCACAATCCTGAGTGGAAGACACAAAAATTCCAGTGGGAAAAAAAACCTGAATACTTGGAAAACCCAACTCCTTCCCCTTTATGGCCAGGAAGTTGCTCCTTATCCAATGAATTTGCCTTGTACCAGGACTGGGCTTGCTTAGGCAGGAAAGATTTCCCTGGGCATGGAGGGATTTGAAGGTTGGACTTTGGAGGTCTTTCCCAAGCTTAAAGATTCCAGGATGGAATCCCAGATCTCTGGGATCACCAGAGCTCTGAGTGCCACATCCAGGAATTCCTGGGACACTTCCAGGAGTGGGAACTCCAAACCTCCCTGGGCAGTTCCAAGGCCTGAGCACCCTTTCCAAGGAGAAATTCCTCCTGGTGTCCAACCCTGGCACAGCGTGAGGCCATTCCCTCTCCTGCCATCCCTGTTTCCTGGGAGAAGAGGCCAATCCCTGCCTTGCTACAACCTCCCTTCAGGGAGTTGTGGAGAGTGAAATTTCCATGAAATGGGATGGAATCTTTGTCCCATATTCTGCATCTTGGATCCTTCAGTCTGGGCCTTGAAGCAGCTTCGGACGATTTGGAAGCAGATTCCTTTTAAAGGGAAAAGATTCCTGGTCTGAGGGATGGCTACTGGAATTTAGCCTTCACTCTGGGCCGTGTGAGTGGGAGAGCAGCACAGCTGGGAATTTTCTCCAAGACTTTGTGTCCCAGCCTTAACTCGAGCCCCTGCCAGCCTGCCAGGAGCTCGGGAAGCAGGAAAACAGCAGCTCCAGGGAAGTTCCTCTCAGGTCACTCCATGCGGAAAAAACGGGAGGCTGGGAAGGAGGATGGGGGATCCCGGTTCCAGCAGAGCCTGGAGGGTTTCTCCTCAAGCCAGGCCAGGAGCAGGAAAAGGAGCTGGGTCTTGTTCCTGTCACAGAAGTGAGAGCACAAGGCTTGGAATCCCCTGGGAAAACACATGGAATTTCTTGAGGGAAAAACCCTGTGCACACAGAGCCGTCTGAGCCTTTTTTTAGGCGCTGGAAGTGAGACTTTCATCTGGATCAGATTTCCTCTTGGCTGGAGCTCCCATCCAAACCTGCTGGCCAATGGCAACAAAACTCCAGCCTGACTCCACTCCTAATTGGGCTTCCTTGTTTTCCTGCTGCTGGTTGGGATTGGACTTGCAAATGACACCCGAAATATTCCAGGACAGCAAATCCACACAAACAGGGCCACGCTTCCCTGTGTTTGTCCAAGCCCTGGAATAATAATGGTGATTACAATAATAATAAATCCTGGCGGATTTATAAATAGGAGCTGGAGAACCCTTTGGAATTGACTCCGTATCCGCTTCCAGAGGATGGATGCAGTTTATTCTTGCTGGAAGCTAAAGATTTAGGAATGTTCCAGGAGCTGCAGCAAAGGACAGGAAAATGGGAATAATGGGGGTCATGGGTGGGGGGGAATATTCGGGGGCTCTTCCAAGTGCTGCTGCCATAGCTGGGAACACCTGGAAAGAGGGAATGGGGATTTGCCAGGGAAAGAGAAGGAAGGAGAGCAGCAGTGGGAGAACGAGAACCCTGAGGAGGCTTCAAGGTGATGGAATCTGCAAGAAGGGAAGATAAAATTCCGTAATTCCCAAACATCTTGGTACAAGTCTGTGCATTCATCCCATGTTCCCCAATATCAGGATTTCCTCTCTTTTTAGGGGAGGGGATTGAGATGCAAACAGGGAGAAAGGAGGAATTTTTCATCCAGAGCAAAGGGAAATGCACTTGGTGAAGAAATTTTTGGGATGTGTCGGGAGCAGGGCAATGTCTCCCAGCATGGAAGAGGGGTCAGGGCAATGGGAAAGAGGAGGATCCCGAAGGATCAAGGAGGGAATGGGGTAACAACCTGCAGGGCCAGAGGGTCCTGAACTCCTCTGCACGTCCATGAGTGACCCTGGTGGAAAAGGGGAGTGGTGGGATGCCTGTGGAGCCAGGAGAGTCTTGGATCCAGCAGCTTCTCCCAGGCAGGATGGACAAAGGGCTGGAAGAGAGGTCACAGGAAAGGTCAGACCTGGAGATCTGCAACCACACCAACATCAAGTGCCAGGTCATGGGATTTAATTCCCATGAAGGATCCCTCTTCTTCAATTTCCTACTAACTGAGCAGATAAAATACTCCAGGCCATGGGTTTATTTCCTATCCATGATCCCTTCTCTTTCCCTTTCCCAATTAATTATGGAGTAAATCAAACACTCCAGGCCATGAAATTAGTTCCTACACAAGATCCCATCTCTTTCCCTTTCCCACCTAATTATGGAGCAAATCAAACACTCCAGGCCATGGATTTCATTCCCATCCTCAATCCCCTCTCCTTCCCTTTCCCGCTAAATTCTGGAGAAAATCAAACACTCCAGGCCATGGATTTCGTTCCTACAGGAGATTTCCCAATTAATCATGGAGCAAATCAAACACTCCGGGTGCTGCTTCTGGCCCTGAGGCCCAGTCCCAAGTCATGACTCATGTCCACACACAGGAACTCTTTCCCTCCCTGCCCTCCCAAGAAGAAAATGTCCAAATCCCAACCGCCCTTTGGGAATTGTCCCTGACTCCTCCTGCCTCAAGATCCAGGGATCTTCCCGAGCTCCCAGGTTTATTTGTAATGGATCTGTGAGCATTTCTGGTTTGGAAGGAGCCGGCTGAATCCTGAGACAATCTCCCAGTTATTCCAGCTCAGAGGTGTTCCAGTGTTTCACAAACAAGGAATGAACGAATGGAATTGTCTTTATTCCATGGCTGAAATCCAGCGAGGGCAGAGGGATTAAGAGACTCACTCGAGCTGAATAAATGGATAGTGATGGAGCAATCCTTGGACTCTTGGATAAATCTTTATTTCGGAAGTGTGTAAGAACTTCTGTCAGCTCCGTGATTCCCTTCCAGCTTCAATAAATATCCAGGCTGAAATCCCAGACTTCCTTTATTTTTTTTTTTTTCCTAAAATATGCTTCTCTGCCTACACCCCTCATATGAGTGAAGGTGAATATTCCCATATTTATATCTGGTGGATAAAATTCCAGGTAGCAAATTCAGGATCAGCAATTTCTGACACTGCCCTCAAGCTTTACTGTGTGCAGTCCAAACACAGAGCGTTTATATATTAAATAAATCTTAAATAATGATGAATGAATTATAAACTCATATTTAATATCATGGTTTTATGAGGAAGACCAGCCCATTCCCTAGGGATCAGATAACACTGGAGAACTCGATAAGCACCTGGGACAAAATGCTTGATGATGGGAAAAACATTTCCAAAGCCAGCAAGGAGTAAAGAAATCCCAGTGACCCAAAGGATCCGCAGGAAGCCAATTCTCGGAACGTCTACGACAGGGCAGAACTACAAAGCTGAATTTTTTTTGGGAATTATGAGAGATGAGAGCAGCTCAAGAGGAGCACTGAAAGACGGGTTTCTTTTGGGAGAGCATCCACTGATTTTTATCTCTCTGCAGCTTGAATTTCCCTGGATTTTCTGCGGGCTGGATGACAGCTTTGTCTGAAGCTGTGTCAGACCAACCCCGGAGCTGTTCCTGGGCACGGAACCACAGGAAATATCCCGGGAAGAGCGTGGCCTCCCTGACACCCCCTCCTGCTGTCATTTATCTGCTGATTAAAATCTTCATGTCCTTTACACCCCTCTCTCCCAAAAGCTCCATGGCTCGGAGCCTTCCCTTCACCAGTGTTCCTGAATTTTATGTCTTTTCTTCCACATTTTAAGAGGCTTCAGACCTTGAGGGTGGGGAGGTCCCGGAGCAGTTTTCCCACAGAAGCTGTGGCTTCCCCTGGATCCCTGGGAGTGTTCAAGGCCAGGCTGGATGGGGCTTGGAGCAGCCTGGGATAGTGGGATTTCCTCCTGCCCACGGAATGGGATGATCCTGAAGGTCCTCTCCAATCCATTAATTGAGAAGGAATTTCGTAGCACAAAATTTTTTCCTCATTTTCCTGATATTTTCCCCCCACTGGAAGTGGTTCAGTTTCTCCCAAGTGCTTCTAAAATTAGGGATTGATGCCCTGAACTCTCATCATGACCAGAACTGGACACAGACACGGATCACATTCCATGTGTTTCTCATGGAAAGTTTTCCCTATGCTCAATACCAGCAGGGGATAAAACTTTACAAAATCTGGGAAAAATCTGGGAAATTTTCGGTCATTTTGCCTTCTTTGGAAAGGCAGAGGGATTTGGGCAAAGGCCTGGAATGCCAGGACAAGAGGAAATGTCTTTAAACTCAAACAGAGTAGGGGTAGATGGGATTTTGGGAAGGAATTCCTGGCTGGGAGGGTGAGGAATGACTGGGACGGAATTCCCAGAGCAGCTGTGGCTGCCCCTGGATCCCTGGAAGTGCCCAAGGCCAGGTTGGACAGGGCTTGGAGCAGCCTGGGACAGTGGGAGGTGTCCCTGCCATGGCAGGGGTGGCACTGGATGGGCTTTGAGGTCTTTTCCAACCTAAACCATTCCAGGATTCTCTGGAGATAAGGAAGGGCTCTAAACGGGGCCCTGTGGCTCCAGAACTGACATTTCATTCGTTGCCCGCACTTTGACCCGTCCAACATTCCGAGACTGCCGAAGGTCCCGCTCCCCATGCAGCCGTTCCTCCGAAGCTCTTCAGAGGAGACAGGTGAAGAAAATCATGGAAACTGCGACAGTGGAGCAAAATTATTTCCTGAAAACCAAATATAAACAGGAAAATATAAAAATCAGAGAACTCAGGGAAGCGCAAGGATCATAGGATCATCCAGCTCTTATGTATCAGTTCCTCCATGCCCCAAATTCCATTGGGGAATGGCCTTGGGATCTTCCAACCCTTCATTTAGACCTTGGACATCAGCTCAGCTCCAAAGCAAAGCTGCTCCTGTATTTTCTCCTTTAACCACACGATTCCAGTGCTCAGGAGAAGCTGAGCAGAGCAGGAAGGGAAGAGCAGCAGCCCAGGCTCCAGGAATATCCCAGAAAATCAAGCATGTGGATCTCTTTTACGGCTCTGGAGAGAAGATAATTCAAAATCCTGACATTGTCCAAAAATAAAATCATTTAAAAGGCCACTACACCCCGAGTTCTTGGCATCCTTGCTCCAAGTCTGGGTGTGTGTCATTCCCACCTCCCTGTTTGTCTGGAAACAACAAACCCTGGAATTGGAAAGGGATGACACGATGAGGTAGAAAACCTCGATCCATGGGGAAAAGTCAGGGATAACTTTTAGCTGCTGGGGTGACGTGGGAGACCTTTATTCCTTAATAAAAGGAATAAAAGGTTGCTCCAACAAACTTGGAGCAACCAGGAAATGCAAAAGACACCAACAACGGTCCTGCAATTCCCAAACAAGGCCTGGAAAGCTTCCTGATGTTCCCAGCATGGATTAGTCACCCTGCTGGGAAGGCCTTGGCAGCTCCTCTTGGTGGGCAGTCCAACAGGTGGGGCTGAAATTCCAGGGACTTTAATTCATCCTCTGCTCTGCCAACACTGGGAATATCCTTCCTGGGAAATGGGGGTGCAAGTCACACAAATATCCAAAAAACATCCCAAAAATTCTGTGTCCAGGATGTGAAAAAACACCTCCGACCCTCCTGCAGCCTGCCAGATATTCCTCCATTTCTGTGCTTATCGGGGATTTTGGCTCCCCAACTTTTTTTATTATTTTGTCAAAGAATGGATGACAATTCCCATTCTTTTTGTTGAATTCCAAATTTTTCTTCCTCCTCTTATTGCCATTTGCCAGAGTCCTTTTCTTTTTTTTTTTTTTTTTTCCCTTAAAATTGCTTCTAAAGATTCCATGGGACATTCCAGCAGGGAGCGATGAGGAGACAAATTCTAAAAGTAGAAGGTGAACACACAGAGCCAACTTCATTTTTTGGGAGCGGGTGTCCAAGCGGTGACTTCGTTCCCACATTCCCCCTCTTTTTGCCATTTGCCAGGGTCCTTTTCTTTTTTTTTTTTTTTTTTTTTCCCCCTTAAAATTGCTTTTAAAGATTCCATGAGACATTCCAGCAGGGAGCGATGAGGAGACAAATTCTAAAAGTAGAAGGTGAACACACAGAGCCAACTTCATTTTTTGGG
The DNA here is from genome assembly GCF_017590135.1 of Pyrgilauda ruficollis. Taxonomy (NCBI): domain Eukaryota; kingdom Metazoa; phylum Chordata; class Aves; order Passeriformes; family Passeridae; genus Pyrgilauda; species Pyrgilauda ruficollis. The sequence continues at coordinate 381,659 of NW_024516209.1, read as the reverse complement.
AGCGGGTGTCCAAGCGGTGACTTCGTTCCCACATTCATGCAAAGGAGACATCAAACTTCTGCAAACCAGGAAATCCCAGGAGAAAAATGTCCTAGGATAAAAAAAAAACGTCCCCAAAAATTGTTGGGATGGGCAATCCTTCAGGAAAACATCACTCACAACCTGCCTGTCCCCCGTTAACAATGTCACGACCCCTCAATTTGCATTTTCCGGGTGCTTGGTGGCAAAGAGACATTCCAGGAGCCAAACTTCCCTAAAACAGGAACAAGCAGCGGTGTCACATTCCCAATCCATGTTTTGGAGAAGCATCAGGTTCCTCCTGCTCCAAACAGGGAAATTCCAGACTCCGTTGGCACGGAGTTGGAAAAGACCTCAGAGCCCAGCCTTTGGCTTCTCGATGCAATCCATGGAGATTCCAGAAGGAGTCAAAGCTGGAAAATCTTCTCCTGTTGTGATGGGACAGTGGGAGCACCTCGAATATCCCTGTCCTAATCCAGCCAGGAATTTTGGTTTAGGACAGATGATACTGACATTTTTCCTTCCCTGTTTGTGGCCGTGTACATGCAGAATTCTCTGTAATCCTTCATTTATCCAGCCAAAATCCGGGATGAACATCACCTGTCCCACAGGTTTTAGCTTTTCCTGGATTCCTAAAAAATGCCACTTTCCCAACACCCTGAATTCCATCCATTTGTGTGATCACATCCTCATTTTCCCTCTCCATCCTTCCCATCCCGACCTTTTTAAAGCACAGTAATTAATGACAATTGGATTTGAGGTGCTGCCTCAGATTCCCGGGAAGTTTTGCAGCCAAAGCTCCCCAAACAAGGGAGGGAAGAGTTATTTACAACTCCCCAAAAACAATGAAAAATAACTTTACCTTCTGGAACCATCCAGCCCTTGCAAACCAGAATTCCTTAGTTTTCCTGCTGCTGCAAGCTTTTCCAAATTCCAACAGGGCCCCGTTGTTAATCCCAATCCTGGAAGCCATCAACACGCCGGGATAATTTTTCACCACATTCCAGCACCTCCTCATCCATAATTTTCCTCTTCAAGAGCTTTTAAGTGCATCAATTTCAGATCCAACCTCCTCCTCCTTCCCTGCTGAGGCTCTTTGGGGGAACTTTTCCCACTTCAACGTTCCCAGAGCCACTGGGAAACCTGAACTCCTGGAAAGAGCTTTGGCACTTCATGAAAATTTCACTCCATCCCATGGAATTACATCCAAGAAAACCAGAACAATCCTATGGATGTTTGTTCCTTCTGCTATTGCCAATTAAATCAAAATATTTTGAGTTTTTTCAGCTTTCCTGCCTCTGAAAGGTCTCTGGGTGCTGTTTTTTCTCCTTTTTCCCAATATTTTCTTTGTAATTCCAGAGCTTTTAAAATCCATTCATGGACTTGAGGAGTTATTTTTATTCTGGGGCTTCTTCAGTGCCAAACCCTGAGAAAACAATGCTGGGCTTTGAGAGGGAATAAAAATTGCCAGGGAAATATTCAGGTTCATTTATTATTAGTTTAAAAATTGTTATCTATATATATTATAGTAATAAATATTATTAACAACAATAATTTATGACAGGAATGAGACTCTTTTATTGAAATTAGGCACTTTCTTGGTAATAAAAAAATGCAGTTTTTCATTATTTTACTACTTCTGGCTAAAATTAGGGATGTATTTCCTGTCCTGTCCAAACAGCTGGAGCAAGAGGAGGAAAATGTTACCCAAATCCTTTAAAAAGGGCTCCTTTTTTCCCCTCCTTTTCTCTTTCACTTCTCTTTCTCCCTTCAGCACTGATTTTACTCTTCCCAAATAATTGCTGATGCCATTAATTAATTAATTGTCATCATCCTTAAGGCAAGTTAATTCTGACTGTATGCAAATGAGTTCTTCATTCCCATGTGTAGGATTCTAAGGAATGACATTCCCTCCTTTTCCTCTATTTTGTTCATTAATTAATTACTTTAAAAATTATAATAATAATTATTATAATTTGCATTTATTATTTTGTATATAATTATTTTGTATATTATTTTTGTATATTATTATTATTTTTAATTTTTATTTATATTTATATTATTATAGTTGTTTATTATTAGTAGTAGTAGCAGTATAATGTTTTTTTAATTGTTATTTTTGGCTTGAGATCTCCAGCCTGGGAAACAGCAAAAAACTTTGGAACAATTAAAGATTAATTAAATTTTAAATAAAGTTCATTTCAAAGGACACCTGGAATGGGAATGAGCATCCTGACGTTTTAATTCCTCCTGGTTTTCCTTTTTTTGTGATTTTTTGGGGATACAGAAATACCCAGAGAGGGATGGATGGATTTCAAGCAGGACTAAAAAAGCCCCAAAATTTTCAAGGAAGAGCCTGAAATCCCAACAGTGACTTTCCAAGCTGAGAGATCAAAGCCTCTTGGAGAAAAATCTGGATCCTTGGATTTTTCCAAGAGTCAACACCTCCATCTGATCTTTTGGAGATTCTGGAGCAAGAGGAGGAAAATGTTGCCCAAATCCTTTAAAAAAGGCTCCTTTTTTCCCCTCCTTTTCCCTCTCACTTCCCTTTCCCCCTTCAGCATTGATTTTACTCCTCCCAAATAATTGCTGACGCCATTAATTAATTAATTAACTCATCTGAGTCAACGCCTCCGTCCGACCCTTCGGCGATTCTCCCGTGCTTCGTAACAAAGCGTGCTTCAAACTGAGCTTCCTCTTCTGGATCAATCCAAGGAATCCCAGGGATCCGGCTGCACCTCTTTCCAGCCTGGGGAACTCATCCCAGCTGGAATTCGCCCAAGGAGCTCCTTGCTGGCGGACAAGTGCTTGGCAGCGATCCCAGGAATGGCTCGGCCTGGCAGCGTTCCTTGGATGGCGGGAGCAGCGGGATAATCGGAGCACGGGAAGGAGGAGGGAGATCCCGTTGGATTGTTATTCCCTCGGAGGAAAATCGATCCCAATCCCTAGATTTCAACCCCATGGATCTGTGTCCGGCGCAAATAAATCAATAGGGAAATAATAAATGGAGGTAAATCAATAAATAAGTATCTGCCTTCCCCCATGTTTACACCTTCGCAAGACAAGAGCTTCTCCAAAAAAATCTGGAAGAAAGGCAGTGAGACTCCAACTAACAGGAAAATAATAGATTTTTTTTGGAATTATCCTTTCTTTCTGTCCAGGAAAAACAGTAGGATGAGGGCTGATTCCAACACAGCCCTCAAAGGACAACATTAGATTAAAAAATTTGGGTGACTAAACAACCATAATTGAGATTATTTGTTAACATTTGCATCCTAGCTCCCTTAACTACTTATTAAAATTAAATTCATTTAAATAAATTAAATTGAAATTAATTAAATTTTTGCAACATTGAACCTGCCTCTATTTGATATTTTTGTATCCAATTAAAACTGATGTCTCAGCTCTGCTCTTCTTTACGCAGGATTAGGGGAGTATTTGGATAATCAGGATCATGTCACGGATTAAACGGCATTTGGGGTTAATCACATCCAAATAATATTCCTGCAGCACTCCCAAAAAAACCACAAACTAACAGGAAAAGCCAGGCATGGATTGACCATCCCTGAGACAAATTCCAGCTCTCCAGATGTTCTTTAGTTTTCAGGAAATCAACGGCAGCAGCAGACCAGGGAGAGAAGTCTGGGAATGAGAATATTCCTGCTGAGAATCTGAATTTTGTGGATATTTTCCTGCTTCTCCATCTTTTCTTTTAGAGCCAGGAAAATGACAGGTGGGAATCTTCAGGAAGAGGAGGTGACGGGGGCCCAGGAGCTGTGAAACCCTTCAGGTAAAGGAGGGCACCTGGAAAAGGTCAGGATAAGGTGCCCTGTCCAGGTATCCCAAAATCTGTCCCTTAATTCCTAAATTTCTCCATGGAAAGGGTGCTCAGGCCTTGGAACTGCCCAGGGAGGTTTGGAGTCCCCACTCCTGGAAGTGTCCCAGGAATTCCTGGATGTGGCACTCAGAGCTCTGGTGATCCCAGAGATCTGGGATTCCATCCTGGAATCTTTAAGCTTGGGAAAGACCTCCAAAGTCCAACCTTCAAATCCCTCCATGCCCAGGGAAATCTTTCCTGCCTAAGCACCCCCAGTCCTGGTACAAGGCAAATTCATTGGATAAGGAGCAACTTCCTGGCCATAAAGGGGAAGGAGTTGGGTTTTCCAAGTATTCCATTACTTTTTTCACTGGAATTTTTGTGTCTTCCACTCAGGATTGTGATCTCCTCGTGCCAGGTGCAACACAAACGTACAGATTTCATTGTCCAGAGAAATCGGGGATTTGTCCAGGGAAGTGTCCAGGTTGGATGGGGCTTGGAGAAACCTGGGATAGTGGGAGGTGTCCCTGCCATGGCAGGGGTGGCACTGGATGAGCTTTAAGGTCCCGTCCATCCCAAACCATTCCAGGATTCCATGATAATCCAATGTCTAATATATACAATACAGAGAGCCATAGGTTCTGTAAAATTCTGGATGTAATTCCTGCACTGTCAGTTTTCCAGGGAGCTCAGTGCTCCAAAGGATCAATGGATAGGAATGCTCAGGATTTTTCTACTTTAAATTATTTGATGACCTTGGAAGTATTTCCAACCTCAATAATTCCTTCATCCCATGGCTAGAACCACATTCCAAAGCTATTCCTTCATTCCTAAACTTGCAGGGAAGGGCACTGTGGGAATCCGTTATGTATATATTGGGATAATCCCATTGAACTCTGGCAATGATGAAATCCCCGGACAGAGGCACCGAAATTTGGGAAAATCCAAGCACTGGTGGCCAACTGGCAGCTCCTGAGCTTCACCAGCAGCACGAGGAGTTCCAACCCAGCATTGGCTGGAGCCCAGCTGGCACAGGGAGCACAAATCCCTGGATGAGGTGGGAATAAACTGGGAAAGGTTTCACCATGGGGACACCCTGAAGTCACCTCCTCTTGTCCCACCACACCGGATCCTGGTGGACAATCCATGTCCCACCTGGGAGCGACTCCCCTCCCTTCCCTTCCCATGGATATGTGGCACAGGTTGAGTCATTCTTGGCAAATCCAACTAAATTTTGGCAAATCCAGATTTTAGGCTCAGCCTGTAGGCTTGGCTTTGTCCCGAGACCAACCAGGAGTAAGGGAAGGTCACGAAGGACAACCTCCAGCCCTTCCACCCTGATCCATCCGAAGCACTTCTGGAAAGCCCTGGAGAAAATCCAACACGTCCATTTTCGGCTGGAAGCTGCCAAGCCAAACAAAGCTCTCGTAGCCACATGAATGAAATCCACATGTTTTTATGGAGTGTTCCCTTCGGATGGATCCACACACGGTGGAAAGCAGAGGAATTGTGCTGATTTTGAAGGAAAACCATCCATGAAGGAGCTGCCAGATCTCCTTATTGCAAAATGCTTTTTACACCAAAAAAAAATCCTTTTTTCCCTTTTTTCCCTTTCCCCCCCCTTTTTTTTCCTTTTTCCCCCTTTTTTTCTCCTTTTTTTTTTTCTTTTTCTCCCTAAATGAGAAGAGGGGGAAAAAATCCCTATAAATAACTCTACTGTACTGCTCTGTCTGAAAACTCAGGGAATATTTTACAAGCTGGACTCAGAGCCAGAATTTGGGACCTGCAAATGGGAGCTCTTTCTGTGGTGGTTTAAAAATGTGGGGAAATAATAAAATGAGGAATGTCTCAGCTTTAGAAAAAAAAAAAATTGAAAAAGGGAATCCAAACCCTCTGGTCTGTGTTCCTGTTTTTTAATGGATTAAGTACAGGGGCAGCATTCTTTAATTTGGGGGTGCTTGGAAGGGCCAGGGAAGGATCTAAAGCTGCCAGAAGGATTTGAGTGTTAATTAAAAGCAGCTGAAAATAAATCAAATTTAAAATGAGGAATGGAGGGGGGGGATTTGGAAAGTCCAAAAAATGTTGTTACATTTTACTCCAATCTTTTCCTTCTCAGGATGACCTGGGATGAAGGATGGCCTTGAGTCTCTTGTGGATGTGGACCAGATCTTCAGAGAACTGAAAAATCATGGAATTCCAGAGTGATTTGGATTTGAATGGACCGTAAATCCCATCCCATTCCATGGGCATGGAAACCTCCCAGGGATCCAGAAGCAGCTCAGCTCTGCAGGTGGGGCCTCACCTGAGCACAGGGGCAGGATGGATCGACACCATCATGGAGCTTCATTATGTGCTTCCACAGAATTCCAAAAATCCACCCCCTGCTGTTATTCCACACTGCCCAATTCCACCAGTCTGGAGACCATGGAACGACCTCATGAAACCTGAGGAGCGCAAAACAAATCCTGGAAGGGTTTGGGTGGGAAAGGACTTTAAAGCTGATCCCATCCCATGGGCAGGGACACCTCCCACTATCCCAGGTTGCTCCAAGCTCTGTCCAACCAAATCCCACCACCAGAGCAGTCTGAGGCAGATTTGTCCTTTCCTTGCATTTCCTTGCTTTCAACAAAATTAACAAAATTAACAACATAAACAAAACCCTGAAGTGATGCCGGTGGTTTTTGTTGGATCCTCTGATCCTTGCAGTGCTTTGCATTCCAATGCCCAGGAATTTTCCAGGTGGTTTTTGATGGATCCGCTGAGCCTTACAGTGCTTTGCATTTTATTTTTTTTTTTTTTTGAGGCAAATTTGTCCTTTCCTTGCATTATCAACAAAATTAACAAAATCAACAAAATTTCAAAATAATGCCAGTGGTTTTTGATGGATCCTCTGATCCTCGCAGTGCTTTGCATTCCAATGACCAGGAACTGCAGCCCTGGGAGCGATTATCATGGATTGGCATGCCTGGAATCACTTTCCTACTGAGGAATAATCAGGAAAAGAAGATATTTTCATTTGTGTGAGTGATTTGAGCCCCTAAAGCTCTGAGGGGAAGGAGCTGTTCCAGAGTATCTCTGGCAGCTCCGAGGCTGCTAATGAGGGAATCTTTATGGAGCTTCCCGCTGGGAGAAAGGGAAAATCTGGGATTTATTTCTTCGTGAAGTTTGTGCTTGGCAGCCAGAGGTGAAATTAAGACAGCAAAGCAAATAAAAATCAGGCACCGTCAGCAAATTGGAGGCCGTGGAGCAGAGAGGGACGGGAATTTAATGGGAAAATGAGGGAAAATGAGGGGGAAAAGGGGTTCTGGGAGAGGGGATCCACAGTTCTTTCCAACTATTATCAGCAAATCCAGGTTTCCTTTTCCAGGCTGGAGATTTGAGCCTGAGGGCCCAAAAGCAGGAAGAAGCTACAATATCCAAAATATCCTTGGGAAAAGTCAAGAGATAGGGAGGTTGGAGTTACGTGCTCCTAAAGGTCCCTGTCAACCTAACCCGTTCCAGGATTCCAGGGATGGAAGGAATTTAAATCCAGCTGGAGCATTTCCATGGGCTGAGGGAAAGCAAAGGATTGGGGAGGTTTCCATGCCAGCATTTTTAAAGGGAATTCTCCATTTTTAAGGAAATTGTAATTTTTCAACGGAATTTTCAAATTTTCAAGGGAATTCTCCATTTTTTTAAAGGGAAGTTTCCACTTGTAAATAAAATTTTCTATTCTTAAGGGAATTCTCCCTTTTAAAATGGAATTCTCAAATTTTAAATGTAATTCTCCATTTTTAGGAGGGAATTCTCCATTTTTAAAGGGAATTTTCAATTTTGAAAGGGAATTTTCCATTTTTAAAGGGAATTCCCCATTTTTAAAGGGAGTTTTCCTGCTTTCAGCTGGGATTTAGGTGGTTGAAGGCAGCAACCAAATTTCCCTTTAGAATTCCCTATCCAAGACTGGAAACTTTTTGTTCCCATGGGATTTTTTGGGAATACGGGTCGGATGGTGGCAGAGAAGCCACCCTTTGGATTCCCTCCCAAAGGGCTGAGAATTCCAAGCCATCCCACAGCAAGATCCAATGGCAAATAAATGAGGGATTCAACACCCTCCTACTGCTGTAATTCCTAAAATCTCTTCCTTAATTTTGGAAACTGAAGGAGGGATGAGATCAAGCTGTGAGTTTTGTCCAGATTAAACTCAGTTTTTGCCTGGATTAAACTCGGTTTTGGGTCTTCTGAGGGAAAAGCAGCCACTAAAGAGGCTCAAAAATCCTGGGATTTTCCAAGGTCTGAGCCCTCAGGGATGGGGATGTGGAACTACCTCGTGGTGAGGAACTGGGGAAGGGACAGAGAATTTTTTTACTTTGGGACTTTTTAGCAAAACTTCACTTTAAATTGGGAAAATCCAGCATCAATCCCTCTAATCAACGGGAAAAGCTGAAGGGCTTCCACCACACGCAGGATTTGGGATGGGATACACCAGGATGATTCCCTGCTGGACACAGGAATGGTTTTCAACACCTGGAGTTTCCTGAGCCACACTGCAGTGGGTTTTTAGCTGAATTTCAGGCATTTTCAGGGAAGGAAACGGGGCCCTCTCAGCATCATCACAGAGATTTTATCAACTCCCAGGTATTTGGGCCAAAAAGGAGTTTTTAGACCATTCCCTCAGATGAATAAATTCCACCAGGCTTCAAATTCCCTGATTCCCTCACGAGGAGCCACAGCCTGGGTTTGCAACCCACCAAAATCCAGAGCTCTCCTCTCCCACCCGTCCTGGTGCTCTCATGGGAGCAAAATCGGGAAGTCAGGAGTGAAGATTTTCACTGGGTTTTTTTTGGAGCTCAGCATTTTGTGGTTGTAAAATGAAGCATTTTCTCCCAAACCACTTTTGAGGAGAAAAAGGTGCATTTGGAGAGCCAGACTTCTCCAGTGGTTTGCTGGTTTCAGTTTGGGTGGTTTTGTTCAAAGCCAGGGGAGATTCTGGATTTCAGTTCCCAAAATCCATTGGTTATGAACTGAAAATAGAAACCCTTGGCCACTCAGAGCCAGAGATATTTTTTTAAAAACCTATTTTATTTTCCCCCCACATTTTAAGTCCTTTTTTTTTTTTTTTTTTTTTAAATGAAAGCCAGAAACTCATTTCAGGGGGGACAGCAGGGAGAACTTCTGGATCCATTCCAGTTTTTCTATCCTTGATTATTTAATAAAGATGAGATTATTTTTGTCTCTTCCAAAGCTTCTAACACTCCTAAAAATGGTGTTTAATTAGTGCAGAAGGTTTTAATGAGGGTGGAGCACTCGTTCATCTGGAGATGGAGATAGGGGGAGGGCTGGGGATGTTTTCACACTGACAGAGAGGAAAAATGAACTTCCATCATTTTTCATTCTTTATTTTAAGCATCCCCATCTGCCTTGTAAATCCCCCCCTTGGCTGCTGGGGAATGGAGCCTTCTTCCCTAAAATCCTGCTTTTTTGAGGAGAAATCCAGCTAAAAATGCCATTTGATTCCAAATCCAGATGTTTATTGAGTCTAAATCCACTCCCAGCCCTCCAAAGGAATTGTCTGGTGGTTTCGGACCTTTTGCTGCAATGAAATTTGGGAATCATCCCTGCTGAGAGCCTGGATTAACTTTAGGATTAGGATAACAGGGATGGCCTGGATGCAGAGTGACATCAGCAGTGACTCTGCTCTCAATGGTGTGAAGAAAGACACCAGGAACACGTTCCCTGGAAATGGCTTCCAGCAGGAATCTGATTCATCCCGAAATTCACAGATGTCTTTTCCACTGGCCTGGGATCACAAAACGAAGCTTTTTATTCCCAACTCCCTGGCTCCGGCTTCAGCTCCGTGCTTGAAGTCTCTGCCCTTGAAATCCAGCTGGCAAAGGATGCGATGAAATGAAGGATGAGGGACAACTCCCAGCGGATCATCCCATCCCTGCTGGCTTTGGGAAGCAGCAGGGGCACCTTCCACCAGCCCAGGCTGCTCCCAGCCCTCTCCAGCCTGGCCCTGGACACTTCCAGGGATCTGGGGGCAGCCACAGTTTTTCTGGGAAATCCAATCCAGCCCCTCACTGCTCCCTGTCTCGGTTTGAGCAGACAGGTGTCTGCTGAGGAAGGCAGGAGCTTCTCTTGAAACGGAAAGAGAACTGCCCCACCTCTGATAGATGATAAATAGAATACACAGCCCAGCCACATCCTGCATTTCCAACCCAAGGCACTCTCCCAGGGAATTATTCCTTCCCAACATCCCAGCTAACCCTGCTCTCCTTCTCCTGAAGCCATTCCCCCTAGTCCTGTCTCTCCAAGCTTTTATGAACAGTTCTTCTCTGGAATTTTTGCAGGCCTCCCTTCAGGATCACTCCAGGGATTTTGCAGTTCTCACTGAGTGTAGGAAATAATTTAGCTCAACTCGATAAAATCAGAGGGTGTCCAAGTAAATTCAGTCCCTGACACCATGTGGAGGCACCTGAAGGAAAAGGGAAAAGTGTGGATACACAGCAGGAAATGGTTTTCCCTTAAAAACAAAGAAATCCAGATATTTAAACAAAAATAAAAACTATTCCTAACATGTTTTTCCCTCACAAACCATGGTTTCTTTCATCTCTTTACTCACCTCTCTTTTCCATTCTCTCCACACACAAAAATTCACTTGGATTTCATTTCATCACCTTTTGAAAAGCAGGATTTAATCCCTTGGGAAGAGCTGAAAAAGGGGGTTATGGATTAGTTTGTCTGAGGCAAGTGCAGAGCCACTGCTCAATGATGGGATGGAATTCCTGGATTTCCAAACAGAAATTCCTGGATTTCCCTGGCCTGGCTCCCGAGGCTCCTTGAACTGGGTTTATTTTTCAGATCTGGGAAGAATCTCCCAAAATCCCCGGGAGCTGAGCAGAGTCAACCTCTTCTCCCAGGGAAAAAGAAAGAGGGAATTTGTGCCAGGAGAGGTTTAAATGGGATGTAAGGAAAATTCCCTTCACTAAAAAGGTTGTCCAGGGCTGGAGACAATTCCTGAGGGATTCCTGAGGGATTCAAAGCCCTGTGGATGTGGCACTTGGGGACACTCAGTGGTGGCCTCAGCAGTGCTGGATTAATGCTTGGACTTGACGATCCTAAAGGTCTTTTCCAACCTCAACAATTCCATGATTCCGTGTTAATTTAGGCCTCCATCTGCCGTTCTTTGCAGCCAGAAGCGGGGCTGAGCTGCTGTTTTCACTTAATTTTGATGAACTTTACACGAGCTTAAATAGATTAAACTCAGATCCACATGGAGTCCATCCCTTTTTATGATGGAATAAGCGGATTAAAATCATTCCAGCGGACAGAAGATCTCTGATCTGTACCACGAAGTTGTTCTTGCCACAGAAATTAAAATCAGCCCCTCTCCGAGCAGCTGCCCAGGCCAAAAATGCTGCAGATAAAGAGGCGGGGGTCATGAATCATCCCTAATATTCCATGGCATGGCAGGGAAGCAGTTCAGTGGGGCATCCCCATGGATCAGAGGGAGATAACATCCTCATTCATGATCTGGCAGAGAACTGAACACGGGCATGAAAGAAATTTAGCAATTTTACTCAGGTGGGAAGAGCCAAAAAAATCCCAGCGGATGGAGGATTTGTGGAACGGGGCCAAAAGAGGCAAAGGAGCAGGGATAGGCAGGAGCAAGCCAAAGGGAAAATTGGGAATTGTCTGTGCCGAAGGAGATGGAAGGGAGATCAAGGAAACAAAGCTGCAAAATGTGAAAGAAAAAAACAGGGGAGGCCCTGAAGTGGAATTCCCAGAGCAGCTGTGGCTGCCCCTGGATCCCTGGCAGTGCCCAAGGCCAGGTTGGATCACCCTGGGATAGTGGGAGGTGTCCCTGCCATGGCAGGGGTGGGAATGAGATCATCCTTCAGATCCCTACCAACCCAACATTTCTAACACCAATCACCGATTATTCCACCCCACCTGTTATTTTGTGGTCCTGCTACAATCCGTTTTCCGGCGGTGCAGACATGGAATGTCAGGGCAAGGAAAAGCAGGGGGATGCCAAGGAAACAGCTCTGGCTCCCGGTGAGGAGAGTGGGAAGAATCCAAGGATCATCCCAGACTGTTGGTTTTCCCAGCCTTTACAGAGATGGAGCAACTGAGAGATGTTTTAAAAGATTTTATTCCATTAGCAGTCTCGATGAAGGGTGAGACACAAGAGATGAAAAACTCAGCACCAATCCATCAGAAGCCAAGCTATTTCCTGGTTGCAATACCTTATAAATGTTTTTCTGCCTATTAGCTTTTGCCAGGCAGTGCTGCTAACACTTCTAACACCAATCACCGATTATTCCACCCCACCTGTTATTTTGTGGTCCTGCTACAATGCGTCTTTCACAGTTCTAATTCTCTAAAATATCTGGTCTTTTTCGAAAGGCCGTGTTTTGAAACTTGCTGAAATTTATTTTAATCCGATCTCTCTCTCAACAACGTCATCTCTTTTCCATGGCCTTCCTAGGCCAGCACACCTTGTCTCAGTGCTTACATGCAAATGTACAAGACCATATGAACTTTCTATCAAGTTTTGAGAATTCTTTACAAATGCATTTCTCAAATCTAACTATAAAGTTTAACCTCCCAACTTCTGGGATGACTCTGGACTGGGAAATGCAAGGAAAGGTCCATTCTCCTGCCCCCTTTAAAGCTCCTGGTGGACATTTTGCTCTTCCCAATTCCCAGAGAAGTTAGGCTGCCCATGAATCCCTGGAAGTGTCCAAGGTTGGACACCCTGAGACAGTGGATTGGGATTGAGTTATCTTCCAAACCATTCCATGATATTTAAGCAGAGTGATCCCAAATCCCTGCCCTTGGTGCCAGCTCTCCACAGCTGGAAATCGGGAATCTGCAGCTCCATAGAACACAGCTCCATTTCAGGGCCTGGAATAATGTCCTCAAGGAAAGAGAGGTGTTACAGCTGATTTTTGGGGCATCAGGAAAGAGATTTACCGCCCCTAAATCCTGCTGAATGCACAAAAATTCCCTTTTCCGGGATGGCAGGATCCTTTCCCTCAGGATAAGCGGCCATTTTGTCCTGTGTGTGTCCCACCTCCAGATCCACTCCCTGCTTGGCTTCTCCCAACTCTGCACTTCCTCTTCCAGCTCCAGACTGGCAGCAGAGCAGATAAATCACCTCTTATCAACTGCACAATCACCTCTTATCAACCGCGCAATCACCTCTTATCAATTAACCTCTTATTGACCCTACAATCACCTCTTATCAACTACACAATCTCCTCTTATCAATTAAGCTCTTCTTAACCCCACAATCACCTCTTATTAACTGCACAATCACCTCTTATCAACTGCACAATCACCTCTTATCAATTAACCTCTTCTTAACCCCACAATCACCTCTTAACTGCACAATCACCTCTTATCAATTAACTTCTTATCAATTCACAATCACCTCTTATCAATTAACCTCTTATTAACCCCACAATCACCTCTTATCAACCTCGCAATCACCTCTTATCAATTAACCTCTTATCAACCCACAATCACCTCTTATCAACCCCACAACCACCTCTTATCAAGCACACAATTACCTCTTATCAATTCAGTTAGCGCTTATCAATTCCCAATCACCTCTTATTGACCTCACAATCACCTCCATCAACCTCACAGTTCCCTCTTATCAATTGACCAGTTATCAATTCCAAATCACTTCTTATCGACCTCACAATCACCTCCTATCAACCTCAAAATTACCTTTTATCAATTCCCAATCACTTCTTATCAATTCACAATTAATAACCTCCTATCAATTCACAATCACTTCTTATCAACCTCTCAGTCAAAACCTCCTGGAAATTTGATTCAGGGAAAAAAAAAAAAACAACCCCACATCCACCCAAAATCTTATTAAAGCTTTTTTTTTGGCAGAATTTTTCCATTCATTTTGGGTGATTTTTTTTTTTGTATGTAGAAAAATTGTCCATTCCCAGGTTATTTTTGAGACCATGGATTTTAGCATTGATCCAAGAGTTTCTAGGAGGAAATAAAGAAGATCTAATTAATAATAATTCTAATAATAAGTAAATATTCTCTAATAAAGAATAGATTTATTAATGACAGGATTATTGCTGGGGTGAAGGAAGCAGAACAAAGGTTTTTGGACAGCTGAATCTCAGTTTTTTCCCAAATTTCCTTCCTGGAGAAAAGCCGGGTGAAAGTGCTGAGCTGAGCTTAATGCAGCCTCTCCATCTCCTTGGGAATTGACCTCAAATCCCACGGCCCCTGCTCCAAATTTTCTCATTTTGGAAAATTACAGGCTGCAGCTTGGCTCTTTTCTCCCCCACCTGGACGTTCCTCCCTTCCCAAACCCCAGCTCCGAAGGCCCCTGATCCCCTCCCAGGAACAATCCCACAGAATATCCCACAGAACTCTATTTTCAATCCTAATTAACGGCTCTGGCGGCTTTTGTTTGCTTTTCTGGTTAACCATTTTTACTACTCCACCTCCTCCTCGTTTTTCCAGGAAGAATGTTCCGTGTGCACCCCACAATTAAATTCCAGACAGCGCTGGGGGAGATTTGGGCTATTCTGAAAGACAAACCAAAAAAAAAACAACCCAAGGTGCTCAAACTATATTTGACCACCCAAAAATGAGGCGAGGATCCTTCCAGGCAGAGGGAAAAAAAATTTACAAAAATAAAAAACTCAACTCAGCCACTGTGGGAGCCTCTTTTTTTGGAAAGGCAAAACCAAACCCAGAGTTCAGCTCAAGTGATGAATGCAAGAAAAAAAAGCAAAATTTTGTGGTTTGCTGCCTTTAATCAGCTCCCACCTGATCCCCGGGGATTTGTTTCTATTTGAGCTCCACGCGGGATTTGGGATCGTTATCCCAGAGCGGCAATTTGCAAATTAGGACCTGTACTTGGAGGGAATTAAAACTGGATTTAGCTGGGGCATAATCACGCCACTGTCTTCTCTCAAGGTCTTCTTTATTCCCTGCTGGAGTCGCCTCCAAAAGCCGCGGCCAAGCCCAAGCGGAGTTTTGGAAACTCCAGGTGGGGGTGGGACAGCGAAGCTGAAAAGATCTTCCACCTAAATATTCCCCAAGGCAGAGCTGCTGATCCCAGAATCACCCAAAATCCCAAATATCCTCCCTGTCAGAGCTGCTGATCCCAGAATCACCCCAGATCCCAAATATCCTCCCAGTCAGAGCTGCTGATCCCAGAGTTACCTGAAATCCCAAATATCCTTCCTATTACAGCAGCTGATCCCAGAATTAACCCAAATCCCAAATACCCCCAATGTGGTTGCGTCCATCGCGCCACTTCAGCGTCCCCCTGGAACCCAAGGAATTCTCTCACAAGGGACATCACGACATTCCCAGATAGAACAGCACCTACTAAAGCCCAGCCTAAATATTTAGGCCAGCTTAGATGAAGCTTGGAGTCCAGTGGAAGGTGCACATGACAGGGGGGTGGAATTGGATCTTTCCCAAAGATCCTTCTGACCCAAACCATTCCCAGATTTTATGGCAAACACCCAAAAAATTCCTCGGAGGACAGAGACACAAAAGGCACCCCCAGGCCTTGGTTTTCAGCAGGAGGATTTAATCCCATAATGTTTTCCTGCTCTGGGCTGAGTGGGAAGAATCCATTCCATTCCCTAATCCCAAAAGTATTTTCTGGAGGTGCTGCCTCGTGCCTTTAGGACCTTGCACCTGATCCTCAATTAATTACAGGGATTAATCCAACGGGAGTTCCTGCCTGGCACATCCCCGTGGACATGGTGACACCACAGCCTGGAATTCCAGCAGCTCAGACACTGGGAAAACAGAGAGGAAAACCATTCCCAAGGGATTGTTCATCCCCTGTTTTGTGGGGGTTGGAAAAGTGATAACAGGAGCTGATCCCACAGCAAGGAGAGCCGGGAATGGGCAATGCTGGTGGAATTCCTGCCCGGCCGTGCCCGGCTCAGGAGCGATTTCCCTCCCTCACGGAATCCCACCCCACCCACACCCACTGAGAGCTTTAATTCCAGCCTCATCCCAGAAAATCGGATCCCTGCACATTCCCCAGCCGGACACAATGGAATGACAAAATCCTGGAATGCTTTGGCTTGGAAGGACCTTGAAGATCATCTCATCCCATGGGCAGAGACTCGTCCCACTGTCCCAGGCTGCTCCAAGTGTCCAGCCTGGCCTTTGGCACTTCCAGGGATCCAGGGGCAGCCACAGTTTCTCTGGGAATTCCATCCCAGCCCTTCCCCACCCTCCCAGGGATGAATTTCTCTTGATCTCCAAGCTAAACCTGCTCTGTTCCCGGTGACATCCCAAGGTCCTGGTGACAAATCCTGAAAGGAAAAGGGAAAAGCTCCAAGACCAGCAGTGCTGGGGGAGCCTCTCTTATGGGGATTTTGGAAAGAATTTGGGATGAGTTGGAGACGGAACCTCTGAGGGTTTTTTTGTTGATGTGGTTTATTTTGTTATCTTGTGCACAGGCAGGAAGGGTGAGCTCAGCTCACATCTTCACTGCACGGCTCAGAAGGCCTCAAGACCCTCAGTTAAAGACCTTTTAAGGATTTATTGACCAATAAAACACTGCCAACAAGGATATTTATGTCTTTGACCTTAAATATTTTGTCCTTAAATATGATTTCCTTAATTATATCCTAAATATTAATATTACATCCTTAAATCTTTTGTCTTATGCTACAGTGTAAGCTTTCTTAGCCAATCATGTTATGGCACACAAACCCACAGTGCTGCATTCTAAACTCCTTGTTTGCCTCTGTAAAGTTATTAATTGTAATAATAAAATATAAATTATTATTAATGTTAATTGTAATAAAGAAATACAAATTATTGATTGCAATAATTATTATTAATTTTAATAATGAAATATAAATTTTTATTATTGTTAATTATAATAATGAAATATAAATTATTATTTATTTATCTTAAGCTCTAAAACTCTAAACTTTCCTTTACTTAGCTTAATGTGTCTCTGCTTTAAACTCTAAATCCACATTCTCACTTCTGGCACCTCAGTTTGGGAGCCTTTTCCAAGGTCTCAGATCAAATCCTGGGTTTAATTCTAAGCTTTGGCTTACAGGCCCAAAGTTCTGGGAGTTCCCTGCATTTCGAATTCCAACATCCATTTCCTTGGCTTTCCTGAGGTGCCAGACTGGGACAGGGAAGGGCAGGAAGCTGGAAGAAAAAACACCAGGAATGGAAACAGGAATGGTGGGAACAGGAATGAATGGTTGCCATGGAAACCACTCTGCTTGCAATGCTTCCCTGATTTTGGATAGTTCCAACCTGGATAAGGCTCCCTGATCCTTTGATTCTGGTGGAAGTTGTCCCTGGCCATGGAGGGGGTTGGAATGAGGTGATCCAACCCAAACCATTCCAGGATTTTGGGATTTCAATCCAAACACCTCATTCCTGATGCTGACGCTGATCTGAGTGCAAGGAAAGAGCTTCGGGAGGGGTTTGGCTTCCTTATTCCAATAGAAAATGGGAGCACGATCCAGAAGTTTCCATAAATAAGAAGAGTGTTTTACTTTGCCCAAACGAAAAAAAACAAAATAAATTGGGATTTGGATAAATCCTCCAATAAAATTCACACGCAGCTGGCAGAAAGAAAAGCTTTGAAAAATCCTCAGCTTCAAAGATTTGGGATTCTCCTGTCATTCCTGGTTTTTCCTGAGCACTCCCTCATCCTCCCCAGACCCTTCTGCGATCCACGGGATCCATCCACATGGAAACGTCTGGTGACCCTTTGGAAAATCCAGTGCATTCCACGGATGTTCAGGAAATACTGGAATACCTGAACTTTACATGTTCCATTCCTGGAAGCCAGGTGGCTTCAGAGCCCTTCTCCTGCTTTTTTTTTTATGGAATCATGGATTGGTTTCAGTCCTCTAAACTCATCAAGTCCATGCTTTAAACCCCATGTGCCACAAGGAGAATAAATCCCTCCAGGCATGGGGACTCCAAACCTCCCTGGGCAGCTTCAATCCTTGGCCACCTTTCCATGAGGAAATTCCTGCTGATGTCGAACCTGAACTTCTCCTGGCCATTCCCTCTCCTCCTGTCCCTGTTCCCTGGGAGCAGATCCCAAATTTTCCCCTGGCTGTCCCGTCCTGTCAGAGCCAGAAGGTTCCCCCTGAGCTTCCTTTTCTCCAGGATCTTTGATGAGATCAAGGGAAGAATTCCTGAAGCAAGGGAGAGATTCCCTCTCTTCCTCTAAAAATTCTAGAAGGTCCCCCCGAGCTTCCTTTTCTCCCGGATCTTTGATGGGATCAAGGGAAGAATTCCTGAAGTGAGGGAATTCCAGAAGGTCCCCCCTGAGCTTCCTTTTCTCCCGGATCTTTGATAGGATCAGGGGAAGAATTCCTGAAGCGAGAAAGAGATTCCTCTCTTCCCACAGCAAACATTGAAATTGGGCTGATGTGAAATATTCCCAAAATGTTCATTTCTCCACATAAATTGTATGGATAATGTGGATTTCTCTGGAGACATCCATGATCCCAAAATCCGGCTGAGGTGGCAAGACCCTGTGGAATTTGTTTTCTTGCTCACCACCCCTCATTCCTTTTCCTTGGAAAAGCCTCAAATCAGGAGCTGGTCTGACTTTATCCTTCAGAAATTCCCAGAGGTGACAGCAGGACCTTGCTGGGGTGTGTTTTTCATGGATTTGCTTCCCTGGGTTCAGTCCAAGAGGGAAGGACCCTTGATGGGATCAAGGGAAGAATTCCTGAACTGAGAGAGAGATTCCTCTCTTCCCACGGCAAACACCAAAACTGGGCTGATGGGAAATATTCCCAAAATGTTCATTTCTCCACATAGATTGTACAGAGAGGGATAACGCAGATTTCTCTGGAAACATCCATGATCCCAACACCAAAATCCGGCTCAGGTGACAATTCCACAAAATCCTGTGGAGCTTGTTTTCCTGCCCATCCACACTCACCCCTCATTCCTTTTCCTTGGGATTACCTTGGAAAAGGCACAAACCTGACTTTGCCCTTGGGAAGTTCCCTGAGGCGGCAGCAGGACCTTGCTGGGGACGTGTTTTCCATGGATTTGCTTTCCTGGCTTCATTCCAAGCAGGGTCAGGCGGTTCCTGGTATTCCCGAGGGGGATTTTCCAAGAGCTACTTAACAGAGGATGGGAATGTCCCACAAATGTCCCACAAATGTCCCACAAGAGCCCGGGACTCAGGTCACTGCTCCCGCTGCCGGAGGCTGAGCCAGCACCATTCCCCCTTTCCAGGTGTTTCCATGGGCTCCGCATTCCTGGGCACTGGGGCGGGACGGAGGGAACAGCACAATCCCTTTCCAGGCGGGCTGGGAATGTGTCTAACAAATGCTGGAGCACTCAATTTTCTCTTCTATTTTCCATGGAAAAGCAATCCAGGGAGAAAATCAGGAGAAATCAACGCCAGGAGCAACTTTAGCTGGAAGATTTCCCGAATCTAGGCTTAATTTCTCATCCCAAATAAGCCTAAATTCCTTAAAACTCGATCTGATATCCCAGACAAGATCCCCTCTAGTGGGAATTTCTGGAATATGTGGAGATCCTGGAATTTATTCCTGATCCTGACTGGGTGATTTTTCCTGCTCCAGGACCAGCATCACCTGAATCCAAGGAAATGAGCGATCCTGCCATTATTCCCTGGATTTCTGGAAATTAAATGCAACTTTTGGCCTCTGGAATTCCATGTCCACCCAAATAAATAAATAAATCCGATTTTCCACTAAAAATTCCTTCCTGTGGCTGTGGCTTTTCCAAGGCAAGTTCTCCATCTGCTGGTGGAAAAGCAACTCCCAAAGTGCTGGAATTACTCTGGGCTGGAATTTTCCACCTATTTTTCACTTCCTGAGTTCCAGATCCCACTGGAATGGGGAAAACATTGGATCAGGGCTGGGAATTTCTTCCCTCTGTTTCCACTTCAAGAATTGGGATGAGTTTTATGGGCAGCACGATCCCTGGAAACTCTAGGAACAGATTCCCTGATCCCAGAAATGGATCCCCAAATCCCAGGATGGATTCCCTAATCCCAGGAATGAATTCCCTGCATTTCACCCCCATCCTGATGATTCCAAACCCAATTATTCCCAAAAGATAAATTCTTTTTTTTCTTTTTTCTTTTTTATTTGCAGAAAATCCCTTTTTTTAAATCATTAAGACATTCCCACAAATCTTTCGGATCTGATCCACAGGATTTGGAATATTTGCTTGGGGAAAAAAAGGATTGAGGTGGATTTTAAAGGATTCCCCAATCCCAATGAATATTTTATTTTGGATTTTGATTATTTTTAACAAGATAGGGATGGAGGTTGGATGAGGGAGAAGGAATTCCATGGAAAAGTAAAGGAGTGGATTTTCCTCCTGGAAACCTTTGGATTGGGAATAAATCCCTCTCCAAACGGAGCCACATCCCAAATTTCCAGCGCGATTCCAACTGCAGGACAGGGAATCCGAGTTTTCCTGCCCCAGTCCCAGCTGGATCCCATCCTGAAGTTTTTAAGGCATAAATACCCCTTCCCAAAATTCCCATGGATCCGGCTGATCCCAGGGAGCAAAGCCTGAATCCAGTGGAAAAATCTTTTTTATTGTCATGATTCCTGATTAAACTGGGCCTTCAAAAATTTGGATTAGGATTGAATTCTGAAGAAATCCAATCTTTGTATCCATATTCCCACTTTTCCATTGGTGCCATTCCAAGGATGGGGATTTATGGCTCCTCTGTGTTCAGGGGCAGGATTCTCAAAGCTGGAATTCCACATTTCTCTGGATCATTCTCTTCCCAAACATTCCCGTGCTTCTGGACATCATTCCCAATGTCTCTCCTTAAGTTTTCCGCCTTTTCAGGTGCTATGGAATTTTGGGACTTTTTGGAGCTGAGCGACCTCACTCAAAAATTCCCTTCATTTTTCCAGGCTTGTTTCCCACCAAGATTGAGTAGGGTGGGAGAGAAGGGAAAGGAAAATTGGGAAAAGGAAAAATGGGAAAAATGGGAAATATCTTGGCACTGATAAATCCGGGTTGAAAAAACAGCAGGAAAACTGAAAATTTCTATAAAATAAATAGAAAATAAATCCCCTTCCTGGGGATAAAGGATTGGAGGGAATTCTCCCTATGGAGTAGACCGTTCCAGGATATCTTGAATTTTAATTATCCCAAGATTTTCCATGCTACCCCCCAAAAAAAAATCTGGAGTTAAATCCTCCCAGCTGGAAATTTTAAGGCAAAAATTGCTGGAATATTCCCAAAACAGCTGGAAAACGCCGCTCCTGATAAATCCACTCCTCAGGAATTCCCGGGAAGGGAGAGAACAGCAGCCACGTGGAAGCGGAGCAGAATTCCTGGTCTCAGAACTGGCTTTCCTCAGCAAAAAATCAGGAAAATGTGGATAAATCTCCTGGAAAAGATGGAATTCCTGGTGTTTCCTGCAGCAATACAGGAAAAGAGGCACCAGAGAAGGAAGGAGAAATTCCAGTGTGTCCAAAAACCTCTTGGAGTCCACAGGACTCACACCTTGGAGAATTCCATCCTTTGGGATTTTTCTGGAATTTACATAATCCCTAAAATTCCCCACAAGGAGGTGCTGAGTGCCAGGAAATCTTTCTCCAACTTCTCCAGGTCCTCCAGGAGAAGAGATTCGGAATGAATCCCCTTCTCCTTTAGTTCGGATCCTCATCCCTGAGCATTCCCACATTTATCCAAAGTCCTCATTCCCATTCCAGCTTCCAGGTCAGTTCCATCCCATTTCCGCTGGATAGTTTTCTTTATTATCCAACCAAATTCCCAGTTTTCCTTCAGAGAGCCAAATCCTGGCAGCTCCATCTCCAAATGGGAAGAAATCCACGCATCCCACAGGAATATCTGGAAAAGCACATCCTACTCTAAGTGCTCCTCCCCAGCAATTTGCCGGTCCCACAAAAAATTCCAGCACGTCCTTCCGGGATGTCACTTCTTCTTTGCCGGAGCTTTGGAATTCCCACTGGCTTTTCCATCGGTTTTGGCACCTCCTGATTTTCCAGCTTCGCCTTCTTTTTCCCCCTTTTTCCCTGGTTTCTTGTCGTTTGTGTCCTTCCCCTTTTCCCCCTTTTCCTTTTCCCCCTTTTCTCCTTTCCCTCCTTTTTCCTCTTTTCCTCCTTTTCCCCCCTTTTCTCCGTCTTTTTTTTTGGCTCCGTCCTTCCCTTCCTTCTTGGATTCTTCCTTCTGCTCCTTCTCCCCATCCTTTTTCTTGGAGTCTTTGGATCCATCCTTCTTTCCCTGAGCCTTGTCCACTTTTCCGGACACAGTGGGAACTTCTTCCTCTTTTTTTTCTTCCGCAACCTGAGCTGTTTCCAAGGATAGAAAAAAAAAATGGAAATGGAATTGATGTGGATTCAACAACCCAGGAATTGTCAAAATTCAAGCTCCCTGCTGGAAATCTGGGATAAAGGGAAAATATTCCTACTGGGGATTTCCCCATCCAGCTGATTGCTCCCAGTGAGGCTTTTTTGGAATGGAGAAGCAGAAAATCCAAGGACTGATGGATCCCCTTGGAAAAGAGAAACCACAGGCGGCCAGGAATCAAAATTCCCTAAATTCCTTGGAAAACCATCTCTTCCCACAAGGATTAACTGGAAGGAGAAGGATTCAGTGGAAGGACAAGGATTTATTAATGGAATTGGGTTCAGCTCCACAGGGAGGGCTGGGAATCCCCAGTTTCAGGCACCCTTAAAATCCCGGGATTTGTGCAAATTCCCATTGTTCAGCAGGTAATTCTGCATTTTGCTGGTGTAGGACTGAATTTCTCCAAGGAATTCCTAAATTCCTACAGTGTTGGGATCTGCCTCTTTTCCCACAGATTGAAGCAGCACATCCCAAATTTTGGAAATGCCATTTTTATGGAATTACACCTCCCAGAGACACACAGGAAAGAAGGAAAAAAAGCCATCTAAAGGTGTTGAGGAAACAGGAAAAATCCAGGAATGGAGAAGCAGCAAATCCAGGGATTGATGGATCCCCTTGGAAAAGAGAAGCCACAGGCGGCCAGGAATTGAAATTCCCTAAATTCCTTGGAGAACCATCTCATCCTCTTCCTTCAGCACAGGCAGGGAGTGGAGAGGTCTGGACTGGCCATGGCCAGAGAGAGTGAGGAGATTTTCGGGAGAGCCTATGGAATCAGGAAAGGAGAGTGAGAGCAGCAGAGAAGAAATATTCCAGCAGGAAAAACCGGGAATGCGGAATTCCAACCACTCCAGTTTCACTCCTGGTATTCCCCAGCCCAAGGGCAGGCCTTGAAATTAAATTAATTCCCACTGGGAATTTTCAGCATTGAATTCTCCTAACTAAGGAGGGTGAGGGCTGGAAATTGATGGGAAAATGGGATACGGCCTCCAGTTGTCCTGGGAAAAGTTTGGACTGAATATTAGGGGGGAAAAAATCCTGACTGGAAGAGACATTAAGAGACATTAAGGATTGGGAAGCGTTGGAATTGCCATCCCTGGATAGGTTCCAAAAACCAGGAGATGTGGAATTTCACAGGATTTTTAAGTGGGATTTGGTTCAAAATAGGATTTGATGGATGTGAGGGGCTTTTCCAAACTTAATTTGGGAATGAAGGAATGATTCCGAGTTGAACTGATGGAAAAATTCCCTCTTATCCAAGGGATTTTATCCCAATATCCTGAGTCCACATTGGGAGGGTTGACCTTGGTGGTGGCACCACAAGAGGGACTTTGTGCTCCCTGAATCCCCCCAAAAAAGTGGGAATTACCTTTGGGGATGCCAGTGAGCTCATTGAGGGAATTTGCACGGCCACAATCCCAAAAAAAAGTGGGAATTACCTCTGGGAATGTTGGTCAGCTCATTGACGGGCTTTGCATTCCCAGAATCCCAAAAAAAGTGGGAATTACATCTGGGGATGTCTCTGAGCTCATTGAGAGAATTTGCACTGTCCCAACCCCCCCCCCAAAAAAGTGGGAATTAGCTCCGGGAATGTTGCCGAGCTCATTGAGGAACTTTGCGCTCCCAGGATCCCCCCAAAAAGTGGGAATTACCTCCGGGAATTTTGGTGAGCTCATTGAGGAACTTTGCATTCCCAGAATCCCAAAAAAAGTGGGAATTACATCTGGGGATGTCTCTGAGCTCATTGAGGGAATTTGCACTGCCACAATCCCCAAAATAAGTGGGAATTATCTCTGGGAATGTTGGTCAGCTCATTGACGGGCTTTGCATTCCCAGAATCCCAAAAAAAGTGGGAATTACCTCCGGGAATTTCGGTGAGCTCGCCCAGGGGCGGCACCGTGTCCAGTTTGTCCGCGTAGTTTTTGGCCGCCTGGCGCTGGGCGTAGCGCGCCTCGATCTCCTTCCGCGTGCGCGGGATCCGGCACTTGAAGATGCAGCACAGCGTGATAACTGGGAATGGGAAACATGGAATTTTGGGTGAGGGACCGGGAGTGGGAAACGTGGAATTCTGGGTGAGGGACTGGGAATGGGAGAAGGGATCAAGGATTTGTGTTGGTCACTAGGAATGGGAGTGGAAAACAAGGAATTCAGGGGATGACTGGGAATGGCAATGGGAAAAAAGGAATTCTGGGTGAGGTACTGGGAATGGAGGGGGAGAAATGAGGATTTAACTGGGAATGGGAGGGAGAAGCATGGAATTCTGGGTGAGGGACTGGGAATGGGACATGTGGAATTCTGGGTGAGTTATTAGGAATGGAAAAGAGGAATTCTGGAGGAGTTCCTGGGAATGGAAAACATGGAATTCTGGCTGAGTTACTGAGAGAGGGAAGTGAGGAATTCTGGGGGAGTTCCTGGGAATGGGGGAGTGAAACATGGGAATCTGAGAGAGTTCCTGGGAATGGAGAGGGAAATGAGGAATTCTGGGGATAACTGAGAATGGCAATGGGAAAAAAGGAATTCCAGCTGAGTTTCTGGGAATGGGAAATGAGGATTTGGGTTGGTTATTGGGAATGGGAGCAGGAAACATGGGAATCTGGGTGAGGTACTGGGAATGGGGGGTAGTTATTGGGAGTAGGAAATGTGAAATTCTGGGTGAGTTTCTGGGAATGGGAGAGGGGATCTAGGATTTGTGTTGGTTGCTGGGAATGAGAGTGAGAAACAAGGAACTCTGGGGATAACTGGGAATGGCAATGGGAAAAAAGGAATTCTGGGTGAGTTTCTGGGAATGGAGAAGGAGAAATGAGGATTTAACTGGTAATGGGAGTGGGAAATACGGAATTCTGAGTGGGTTACTGGGAATTGGAGAGGGAAATGAGGAATGCTGGGTGAGGTAGTGGGAATGGGAAAGTGGAATTCTGTGTGAGTTACTGGGAATGGGAGTGAGAAACATGGAATTCTGGGTGAGTAATTTGGAATGGAAAACACGGAATTCTGGGTGAATTACTGAGAATGGACAGGGACAAACGAGGATTTAACTGGGAATGGGAGTGGGAAATACAGAATTCTGGGTGAGTTCCTTGGAATTGAAAACATGGAATTCTGGGGGAGTTATTGGGAAATATGGAATTCCAGGGGAGTTATTGGGAATAGGAGAGGGAAATATGGAATTCCGGGGGAGTTCCTAAGAATCGGGAAATGAGGATTTGGGTTGGTTACTGGGAATGGGAGCAGGAAACACGGGAATCTGGGGGAGTTCCCGGGAATGGGAAACCTGGAATTTGAATTTTCCCCCGTTTCTTATGGGATGGTGCCACCTTGTGGGATGTGCTGGGAGGTGGAATCCACACCTGGAGCAGATTTCTGGACTGATTGGATTGATTTTGTTTAATTAATTAAGATTTTATTAATAATATTATATTTACATTAATATTAATTTATTAAATAGTCATTTAATATTATATTATTACAACCATTAAATAAGACTATATTTCCAATTAATTATATTGCTATAGAAGTAGATTATATTTCATAACAGAAATACAAATTAAATACTTATTATTTATATAACTATTATATTATTACAACTATTAATTATAACTATAATTACAATTAATTATATCATTATATAGGGATATTATTATTTATAACATAGAAATGTATTATTCCATAAATACAATTTTAATTCTTGATTATAGTACTTTATAATAATAGAAATTGTTATTTAAAAATCAATGTGTAATTAATAAAGTAATACTCATTATAATATTAATCAAAATTATATTTATAATCCAATTACCTTTAAAGCATAATTTATGCATTTATACTTTATTTAGATTTATGTTTAGGTCTACCTTTATTTATGGTTTTACATTTACTCTATTTTTTTATTTTATATTTTATTGTTTAATTTTATGTTTCAATTTTCTACTTTTATATTTATTTCTATTTTTTAATTTTATGTTTTAATGTTTAGTTTAACTTTTTATTTGTGTATTTAATTCTATTTTTAAATTTTCTACTTTTATACGTTTATTTTTAAATTTTATATTTTATATTTAATTATATTGGTTTATTATAATAAATGATAAATACAATATAATAATGTATATTTAATTATATTTTGTGCTTTAAAAAATTTTCTATTTTTCTATTTATTTTTATTTTTAAATTTTATCTATTTCTATATCGATTGCTATTTTTAAATTCCTTTTTCCAGATTTATTGCTGGTTTTTAATTCCCCGTTTTTACGTTTCACTCCATTCCCAATTCCCTGTTTTCCATGGATTTTCTTCATCCCAAATCCCATCCCAGGCAGCGATGGGGGCGGAGCTAGTGCCACTCCCAGTCGGGATTCCAGCTGGGAAATCCCTCCGGAATTCCAGAGGAATTCCCAAATTCCCAGACACCTGACAGGAAGTCAGGATGCTCCGGGATCACGCCCAGGGACAGAATTTTCTTGGAAGCAGATTCCAGCTGGGAATGTCCAGTTTGGATTCTTGCCAGAATTCTCAATTCCATCCTAGAGGAATCCCCAAATTCCAGGACTCCTTAAAGGAATCCTCAGGAATTCCGACACCCACCTGGGAATTCCAGCCCAGAGGAATTCCCGAACTCCTGGACACCTGAAGAGAATCCAGGAAACTCTGGGATCACTCCCAGGAATGGAGTTATCTTGGAAAGTGATTCCAGCTGGGAATCTCCAGTTTGGATTCCCTCTGGAATTCTCAATTCCATCCCACAGGAATTCTCCTTGAATTCCCGAATTCCAAGGCACCTGAAAGAAATCCTCAGGAATTTCCATCCCCAGCTGGGAATTCCAGCCCAGAGGAAATCCTGAGTTCCTGGACACCTGAAGGGAATCTACGATTCCCAATCCAAAGAATTCCATGATTCCCAACCTGAATAATTCCTGGATTTCCAACTCGAATCATTCCATGGTTTCCAAACTAAAGCATTCCATGATTCCCAACCCAAAGAATTCCACAATTCCCAACCCAAATCATTTCATGATTCCCAACCTGAATAATTCTAGGAATGCCAACCCAACACATTCCATGATTCCTAATCCAAAGCATTCCATGATTCCCAACCCAAAGAATTCCACAATTCCCAACCCAAATCATTCCACAATTCCCAACCTGAATCATTCCAGGATTTCCAACTCAAATCATTCCATGGTTCCCAAACTGAAGCATTCCATGATTCCCAACCCAAAGAATTCCACAATTCCCAACCCGAATCATTCCATAATTCCCAAACCGAAGCATTCCATGATTCCCAACCCAACATGTTCCACGATTCCCAGGCCCATGGCTCCATCCCGTATTGGGGCTGGAATGCGGTGCTGGAGCCGATTCCCATCCCTGGAACTTCTCCGGGTGCTCCCGAGATGAATCCCTGGCGATTCCCACCAGAGAATCCCTCCTCGTGCATTCCCGGCATTCCAGAGAGCGCCCTGGGGAGTTTTCCAGAGGGAAAATTCCTGGGAATTGCGGGACTCACTGATGGAGAGGACGAAGAGGGCGAAGATGCCGACCACCTGCCAGAGGCGCAGCCCCCAGATCACCACGGTCTCCGACGTCACCGGGTCCGGCTTCTTCTTGGGAGGCGCCGTGGTGGCCTGGGAAAAAGGGAGGGAAAACCAGCAGGAAAACATGGATCAGGACGGCAAAATTCCCAAAAATACTCCGGGAGGTGATGAGAGCATGGAGAGGTTGGTGAGTCCTCAAGAATTTGGGAATGTTGGAGGGGTTTTTAAGGAACGGGAGCAGGAGGAATTTCCTTTTTCTAGCCATTCCTTGGCTCGCTCCAGAATTCCTTTCTCTGCTTTTCCAATGGATTTTAAGGACTGGGATCCCTGTCAATGAGGGCCTGAGTGAGAAAATTCCTGGAAAATCTCCTGGAAAAATTCGCTTTTCCAATGAATTTTAATGGAAACACATCCTCAGGATGTGGCAAAGATGCAGATCCAGGAGGAAGCAGAATGGAAACGCAAAGAAATTCTGGGAAAAAAAGTTGTGGAATTTTTTTAAGGAAATATAAATTCAACCTAAACCTAAAGGATGGAAATCCTAACAAATTCCATGGGATTTTTAAGGAACACCTTGGAGCAGCAGCTGGATTCCACAATTCCCAACCCAAATCATTTCATGATTCCCAACCTGAATAATTCTAGGAATGCCAACCCAACACATTCCATGATTCCTAACCCCGAGCATTCCAGGATTCCCAACACAAAGAATTCCAGGATTTCCAACTTGAATCATTCCACGATTCCCAAACGGAAGCATTCCACAATTCCCAATCCAAATCATTCCATGATTCCCAACCAAAAGAAATCCACGGTTCCCAACCTGAATCATTCCATGATTCCTGACCCAACACATTCCATGATTCCTAATCCAAAGCATTCCATGATTCCCAACCCAACATGTTCCACGATTCCCAGGCCCATGGCTCCATCCCGTATTGGGGCTGGAATGCGGTGCTGGAGCCGATTCCCATCCCTGGAACTTCTCCGGGGGCTCCCGAGATGAATCCCTGGCGATTCCCACCAGAGAATCCCTCCTCGTGCATTCCCGGCATTCCAGAGAGCGCCCTGGGGAGTTTTCCAGAGGGAAAATTCCTGGGAATTGCGGGACTCACTGATGGAGAGGACGAAGAGGGCGAAGATGCCGACCACCTGCCAGAGGCGCAGCCCCCAGATCACCACGGTCTCCGACGTCACCGGGTCCGGCTTCTTCTTGGGAGGCGCCGTGGTGGCCTGGGAAAAAGGGAGGGAAAACCAGCAGGAAAACATGGATCAGGACGGCAAAATTCCCAAAAATACTCCGGGAGGTGATGAGAGCATGGAGAGGTTGGTGAGTCCTCAAGAATTTGGGAATGTTGGAGGGGTTTTTAAGGAACGGGAGCAGGAGGAATTTCCTTTTTCCAGCCATTCCTTGGCTCGCTCCAGAATTCCTTTCTCTGCTTTTCCAATGGATTTTAAGGACTGGGATCCCTGTCAATAAGGGCCTGAGTGAGAAAATTCCTGGAAAATCTCCTGGAAAAATTCGCTTTTCCAATGAATTTTAATGGAAACACATCCTCAGGATGTGGCAAAGATGCAGATCCAGGAGGAAGCAGAATGGAAGCACAAGGAAATTCTGGGATAAAAAGTTGTGGAATTTTTTTAAGGAAATATAAATTCAACCTAAACCTAAAGGATGGAAATCCTAACAAATTCCATGGGATTTTTAAGGAACACCTTGGAGCAGCAGCTGGAAAACACCTGCAATACACCCAGTGCCCAAAAAATTCCTGATTTTTTGGGAAGTGGAATTCCTGAGCAATCCCTCAAGGAATTTTATCTCGAGCTGGGAATAAAGGATTTTTCCCCATTTATCCTCCCGGGATTGGCTCAGATCCGGGATCCAATTCCCAGAGAAATCCCTCAATATCCCATTGTTTGCTGATCTCTGGGATCAGGAGCAGGGAAGGATTTTTGGGATCATGGGCTCATCCTGGGATTTAGGGATTTTTTTTGGGATTTAAGGGCCAATCCTGGGATTTTGGGATTTCTAACCCATCCCAGGATTTTCTGATTCTCTTCCCAAATTTCAGGAGAACTTCCAGCCCTGGGAATTTTTCCGAAGGCCTGGGAGCCAGCAAAGTTTTCCTCAAATCCAAGATTTAAAGGGATTTTTGCCTCTTTCCCAAACATTTCCTTGCTTTTTTTCCTTTATTTTTCCTTTTCTTTGGAGTTTTTTGGGGATTTTTTTTCAGCTGCCGGAATTATTTTCCTCTCTGGCTTTTTTTTCCTCCTCTGTTTGCTCCAGCCTGGCTGAGCCGGAATCGAATTATTCAGGATAACTCCATTATCCAATTATTTCCAGGAATAAACTCCTCGCAGAGCTTTTGCTTTTCCAGGAAAAAAACCTGGAATAAACAAAGCAGATCCAGGAATTCTTGCTGTTTATCCCGATTTTTGAGGCTTGGATGTTTTATTTTTGTTTTCTGGGAATTGTCTGGAATAAAATGGGAAATTTTCCAGCTGGCTGGGTTGTCCTTGGGATTCAGGGAAGGATAATTTGGGAATTCTGCACTGTCAGGGGAAGTTCTGCCTCATTTCTCCCCTTGGGAATGGTTGGACAGCTCAGAAAACCCGGAATTCTTCCTGGAGCAGCAGCCTGGCCTTGGAGAGGATTCCTGGATTTATGGAATGCTCAGGTAGGATGGGATGGGGGAAAAGCAGGGATTTGGTTGGGAATGAGAGCCTGGAAATCCTGGGAAAAATCGGGAAAAGGGAAAGGATGAGAGGCGGGAAATCCTGGAAAAAAAATCAGGAAAAGGGGAAGGATGAGAGGCTGGAAATCCTGGGAAAAATCAGGAAAAGGGAAAGGATGAAAGGCTGGAAATCCTGGGAAAAATATGGAAAAGGAAAGGATGAGAGGTTTGAAATCCTGGGGCAAAAATGGGAAAGGGAGGGAGGAGAGGCCAGAAATCCTGGTGGAAAAAATATGGAAAGGGAAATCCTGGGAAAAATAATGAGGATAAAGGCAGGGGTGAAAGGTTTGAAATCCTGGGAAAAATGGGAAAAGGAAATCCTGGAAAAAAAATAGGAAAAGAGCAGGGAGGAGAGGCCAGAAATTCTGGAAAAAATATGGGAAAGGGAGGGATGAGAGGCTGGAAATCCTGGGAAAATCAGGAAAGGGAAATCCTGGGAAAAAAAAAATGGCAAAGGAGGGAGAAGAGGCTGAAAATCCTCGGAAAAAATATGGAAAAGCAAATTCTGGAATAAAATCAGGATAAGGGCAGGGGTGAGAGGCTGGAAATCCTGGGGAAAATATGGAAAGGGAAACCCTGGAAAAAAAAAAAAAAACAGGATAAAGGAAAGGATGAGAGACTGAAAATCCTGGGAAAAATCTGGGAAAGGGATGAGAGGTTTGAAATCCTGGGAAAAATGGGAAGGGAATGATGAGAGGCCAAAAATCCTGTTAAAAATATCAGGAAAATGGATAAGAAACTGGAAATCTTTGGGGGAAAAAAAAAAATCTGGATAAGGGCAGGGATGAGAGACCAGAAATCCTGGGGAAAATATGGAAAAGAGAAAGGATGTGAAGTCTGAAATCCCAGGAAATTCCTGGAATTTTCTAATCCCAGAAATTGCAGCCAAATTCTGCTCCAGGAATTCCCAGGTGGAGCAGGGAAAAGGATCCAGAGAGGGAAAAATGAAAGTTTTTGGGAGCTGGGATTTGTGTTCCAGGCAGGAATTTCCCTCTGGAATTGCAGCCAGGGCATGGGAGCTGCTCTTCCCTCCCGGATCATTCCCGGATTTTCCATAAATTTGGGAATGCAGAGTCATCCTCAGGGAAAACCTCCTGTGGAGGGGCAGGAATTCCATGAAATCCCACAATTCCATGAAATCCAGGATTACTGGGAATGAGGGAAGGCGGGAGAAAGAAAACCCATCCCAAATAGTTCCATAATTTTCCAAATCTTTCACGGGAATATCCATCAGGAATAGGATGATTGGGATCATTTTTGCCCCGCTCCTCAAATAATGGAAAACCGGGAAAACCCCGCGATTCCAACCCGAAATTCCCAACCCAGCCTTTCAAGAAGCACCAAAAATTCCCCCCAAAAAACCTCCTTGGATCCACCTTAAATTCCCGGTTTGTTGTTTTCCAGGGAAATCCCCCATTCCCGGCCCTCATTCCCACTTTTCCAAGGCTTTTTCCAGCGGGATGTTTTTTTTTTACCTCGATCAGCTGCGCCAGGGAAAGTCGGGATCGGAGCAGGACGAGGCAGGAAAATCCCAGAAAATCCCAGCTTGGATCCCACGCCATCTTCTCCTCTCCTCCCGGGATTTTCCCCCTCCTGCCGAGCCTGGAATTTTTTGGGATCTCGGGAAAAGTCCCGGCCTGGCTTTTCCAGCGGCGTTCTCGGAGCGGAGCGGCGCTGGAAGCCGTTAATTAATTAATTAAATTAATGAGGCGGTGTCGATGACGGAGCCCCGGGAGGGGGGATCGGGAGCACCGGGAGCTTTTCCTGCCGCTCCAGGGGGAGGAATTCCTGCCGCTCCAGGGCATTTTTGGGGGGTTCCCCCCATGTTTTTCCCCCAAGTTTTGTTTTTTTCCAGGTTTTTATTCCAGTTTTTCCCCCCCAAAACCCGGTTGCTTTAGGGAGTGAAATTTTTTTTTTCTCTTTTTTTTTAAATTTTTTTTTTTCCTTAAAGACCAAACCCCCCAAACTCTGGGATTCGAGCCAAGCTGGATGTTTGGAATTCCGGGATTTCAGGGATGTGTTCCTGCACCTGCATTTTGTGGAATTCTTGAATTTTTTGGGGTTTTAAAGCTCATCCCATTCCACGGGCAGCAACAGCTTCTGTGCGATCCCACGGGATATTCCAGGGACATCCCAGCTTTTCTGGGAATTCCATCCCAAAATCCCATTAAAACCTTCCCTGATTTCGGAATTTCCGGGATTTTAGGATTCTGTCCTGGGATTTCAGGCAGCAAAAAAGGGATCCAGGAGTATCCCAACATTTTTAGGGAATCCTACAGAATTCCGGGATCAAACCATTCCCATTGGGAAGGAAAATTCCAAGGCTGAATCCCGGTTCAGCCCGGGAATATTCCAGCAATTCGGAATCTTTGGATTTGGGGGAATTTTCCCGGGGAAATCCTCGGGAATTCGGGATGCGGGAAGAGCCACGCGGTGGCAGCAGCGAGACAGGGAATTCCCACTTCCCGAATTTCCTCCGGAATTCCAGGCTGGGGCTCCAAGATTTTAAGGAATTCTTCCCCGAGCTGCTTTTCCAGCAAAATTTATTTTTTTGGGATGAGGCTCCTGCATCCAAGATTTTACTTGTTCCTCTCCCCCTCCCTCCTCCTTTATTTTCCTGCATTTCCCAAATTTCCTGGTTTCAAAAAAATTGGGATAAAACTCCTGGAGGTCTCGAGGAATTCCTGGGATTTTTGGGTTTGGTTAAAAAATTCCCTCTGGAAGCGAAAAGGGATCAAATGTGGGGAAATCCTGGATTCCAGAGGTTTGGGAACTCCGGACCCGGCCAGTCCGTGGGGAGCTGGAATTCCCAAATCCACAACAAAGTGGAATTCCAGAAGTTTTTCCTTTTGGAAAACACCACGGAAATTGGGGATGTGGATAGGAGGATTTTCTGGGAATTCATTCTGAATGCTGGAATATCAAATCTGGGAATTCTGGGATGGGAATTCCCGGTCATTTCCGGTTCCTCATCCATGAGTTGGGAATTCCAGCTCCTTCTTTTTATTCCCAGAGCTTTGGGGATGGAAATCTGGGATCTGCTCCAGGGAATTCTCTGGGAATGCATCCCATGGGTTTGGAATATCAATGGGAATTCTGGGATGGGAATTTCAGCTCCATCCTTTTGTTCCCTGAAATTTGGGAATGGAAATCCTGGGATGTGGGTAAGAGGATTTTGTGGGAATTCATTCCAGGTGCTGGAATATCAATGGGAATTCTGGGCCCGGCCAATCTGAGGGAAGCTGTGATTCCCAAGTCCACAACAAAGCAGAATTCCAGGAGTTTTCCTTTTGGAAAACACCACTGAAATTTGGGATGTGCCTAAGAGTGTTTTTCTGGTAATTCATTCCGAGTGCTGGAATATCAAATCTGGGAATTCTGAGATGGGAATTCCAGGTTTTTTCTTTTATTCCCAGAGTTTTGGGAACAGAAATCCTGGCATGTGGTTCAGAGGATTTTCTGGGAATGTGTCCCATGGGCTTGGAGTATAAACTCTGGGAATTCTGGGATGGCAATTCCGAGTCATTCCCCGTGCCTTGCCCATGAGTTGGGAATTCCAGTTCCATCCTTTTATTCCCAGAATAAAGGGGAATGGGAATGGAGTTTTGGGGAAATCTGGGACCTGGATGAGAGAATTTTCTGGGAATGCATCCCATGAGCTCAGAGTATAAACTCCAGGAATTCTGGGATGGGAATTCCGGGTCATTCCCAGTGTCTCATCCATCATTTGGGAATTCCAGCTCCTTCCTTTTATTCCCAGAGCTTTGAGAATGGAAATTCCAGGATCTGAATAAGAGGATTTTGTGGGCATCCATTCCAGGCGCTAGAATATCATATCTGGGAATTTTGGGATGAAAATTCCAGCTCCTTCCTTTTATTCCCAGAGCTTTGGGAATGGAATTCTGGGAAATGCTGTGGGAATCTGGGATGTGGATAAGAGAATTTTCTAGGAATTCACTACAAGTTTTGGGAGTTCAAACTCTGGGAATTCTGGGATGGGAATTCCAGGTCATTCCTGCTGCCTCAGCCATGAGTTGGGAATTCCAGCTCCTTCCTTTTATTCCCAGGGCTTTGGGAATAGATATTTTTTCCTTTTGGAAAACGCTGTGGAAATCTGGGATCTGGTTCAGAAAATTTTCTGGGAATGCATTCCAGGTGCTGGAATATCAACCCTAGGAATTCTGGGATGGGAATTCCAGGTCATTCCTGTCCATGAGTTGGGAATTCCAGCTCCTCCCTTTTATTCCCAGGGCTTTGGGGATGGAATGTTATCCTTTTGGAAGAGGTTATGGAAATCCCGGGATGAGGTTCAGGGAATTTGCTGGGAATGCATCCCCTGGG
Source organism: Pyrgilauda ruficollis (assembly GCF_017590135.1). Classification (NCBI taxonomy): domain Eukaryota; kingdom Metazoa; phylum Chordata; class Aves; order Passeriformes; family Passeridae; genus Pyrgilauda; species Pyrgilauda ruficollis. The sequence continues at coordinate 346,845 of NW_024516209.1, read as the reverse complement.
CTCGGAATATCATCTGGGAATTCCGGGATGGGAATTCCCTGTCCATGAGTTGGGAATTCCAACTTCCATCCTTTTATTCCCAGAGGTTTGGGAAGGGAATATTAGAAAACCCTGTGGAAATCTGGGATCTGGGTAAGAGAATTTTCTGGGAATGCACTCCAAGTGCTCGGGATATCAGCTCTGGGAATTCTGGGATGGGAATTCCGGGTCGTTCCTGGTGTCTCGTCCATGAGTCGGGAATTCCAGCTCCTTCCTTTTATTCCCAGGGCTTTGGGGATGGAATTTATCCTTTTGGAAGAGGTCACGGAAATCTGGGATCTGGTTCAGGGAATTTGCTGGGAATTCATTCCAGGTGCTGGGAATATCAGTGGGAATTCTGGGATGAGAATTCCAGCTCCGTCCTTTTATTCCCATGGGTTTGGGAATTTTGGAAAATGATGTGAAAATCTGAGATGTGGATAAGAGAATTTTCTGGGAATCCATTCCAGGCACTGGAATATCAATGGGAATGCCGGGCCCAGCCAATCCGTGGGAAGCTGTGATTCCCAAATCCATAATGAAGCAGAATTCCCACATCTTTCCTTTTGGAAAACTCTGTGGAAATCTGGGATGTGGTTCAGAGAATTTTCTGGGAATGCACTCCAGGTGCTGGGGATATCAGCTCCGGGAATTCTGGGATGGGAATTCCGGGTCATTCCCGTTGTCTCATGCATGAGTTGGGAATTCCAGCTCCTTCCTCTTATTGCCATGGGTTTTGGGAATTTTGGAAAATGCTGTGGAAATCTGGGATCTTGATAGGAGAATTTTCTGGGAATTCATTCCAGGTGCTGGAATATCAAATCTGGGAATTCTGGGATGGGAATTCCAGGTCATTCCCGTCCATCAGCTGGGAATTCCACCTTCCATCCTTTTATTCCCTCAGCGTTGGGAATGAACTGCTGGAAAATGCCGTGGGAATCTGGGATGTGGTTCAGAGAATTTTCTGGGAATTCATTCCAGGTGCTGGAATATCAACTCTAGGAATTCTGGGATGGCAATTCCAGCTCCTTCCTTTATTCCCAGAGGTTTTATTTTCAATTTTGTTGTATTTTTATTTTAATTTATTTGTTAAAAACCTTAAATTTTTTCTTGGATTTTTAAATTTTATTTTCAATTTATTTTATATTTTCTTTTATTTTTATTTATTAATTTTTATTTTATTCTTTTTTAATTTTTATTTTTTCTCTATTTTATTTTAATTTATTTTATCTTAAACTTTATTATTCTATTTTTTATTTTTAATTATTTACCTTAAATTAGTTTAATTTTAGTTTTTCTTAATTTAATTCTTGTTTTATTTTTATTTAATTTTACGTAATTTTATTTTATTTCAATTTTATTTCATTGATCTTAAACTTTATTATTCTATTTTTTATTTTTAATTATTTACCTTAAATTAGTTTAATTTTCGTTTTTCTTCATTTAATTCTTGTTTTATTTTTTATTTAATTTTACATAATTTTATTTTATTTCAATTTCATTTCATTGTTGATTTTCTTTCTGTGTAATTATTTTTACTTTGATTTATTATTATTTGAATTTTAAAATTTTCTTTTACTTTTAATTCTATTTTAATTAATTTGATTCCGTTTTTTATTTTAACAATGAGGCAAACCAAAAATTCATTCTATTATTTAAATTCGATTTCATTTTACTTTTTATTTAAAACTTTAATTTTATTTTTAAATGTTACTTATTTTATTTTATTATTTAAAATATTTTATTTAATTTTAAAATTTTATTTATTTTTATTTATTTTATCTTTATTTTATTATTTAATATTGTTTAATTTATTAAATCCGGGAAAATCCAGAAAAAGGAAAAAAATCCTTCTCAAATCCCTTTGGCTGCAGCGAAATCCCTGGAAAATTCTCCCCTTCACCTTCAGCATTTGGAATTCTCCCTGCGGATTGGGGCCGGGAATTCCTGGCGGGAAAAATCCAGAAAATTTTAATTTTAAAATTTTATTTATTTTTATTTATTTTATCTTTATTTTATTATTTAATATTGTTTAATTTATTAAATCCGGGAAAATCCAGAAAAAGGAAAAAAATCCTTCTCAAATCCCTTTGGCTGCAGCGAAATCCCTGGAAAATTCTCCCCTTCACCTTCAGCATTTGGAATTCTCCCTGCGGATTGGGGCCGGGAATTCCTGGCGGGAAAAATCCAAAAATTGGGAAATATTCGGGAAATATTCGGGAAATATTCGGGAAATATTCGGGAAATATTCGGGAATTCGCTGCCGTTTCCCTTTAAATCCTCCCCGAGCCCTTCCCGGCTCGGATTGCAGCCGATGGAATTTTCCAGCGCCGAGGTTTCCATGGAGACCGGGAATGTTGTGGTGCACCTTGGGAGAAAAGAATTCCAAGAATTTCGCTTCCTTCCCTTTGGAATTGGGCTGGAAAGGAGCCGGAGCTGGGAATTTTCCCGTCCCCATGGATCCGGATCGCGGCTGATCCCGAGGTAAAAGGGAATTGTTCCTGTGGGATTTTGTGGGGATCAAGGGGATCCAGCTGGGGAATTCTGGGATTTGGGAATGTCTGTGCCGATGTTCTAGAGCGTTGGGAAAGAATCCAAAGGTGCAAGGGAGGATGGAAAGCTGGGAATTCGGGAAAATGCTGTTCCATGGGAATGTGCCTCATTTCCTACAAATATTCCCAAATCCTGGAGATGGACGGAACATCGGGAATGGGATAAATATTCCCAAGTCCCTGAGTCGGATGGAAAGTTGGGAACGGGATAAATATTCCCAATCCCTGCAGGTTCCGGTGGAATGTTGGGAATGGGATAGAACAGTGGGATAATTATTCCCAAAATCCCTAAATTGGATGGAACATCAGGAATGGGATATAACAGGGGGATAAATATTCCCAAAATCCTTGATCTGGATGGAAAATTGGGAATGGGATAAATATTCACAAATCCCTGCTGGTCCTGATGGAACATCGGGAATAGGATAGAACGGTGGGATAAATATTCCCAAATCCCGGAGCTGGATGGAACATCAGGAATGGGATATGATGGTGGGATAAATATTCCCAAAATCCTTGAGTTGGATGGAAAGTTGGGAATGAGATAAATATTCCCAAATCCCTGCAGGTTCCGATGGAATGTTGGGAATGGGATAAATATTTCCAAATTCCTGCAGTTTTAATGGAATGTTGGCAATGGGATGGAATGGGGGGATTAATATTCCCAAAATCCCTAAATTAGATGGAACATCAGGAATGGGATATGATGGTTGGATAAATATTCCCAAAATCCTTGAGATAGATGGAAAGTTGGGAATGGGATAGAACGGTGGGATAAATATTCCTGAATCCCTGCAATTCCTGATGGAACATCAGGAATGGGATTTGATGATGGGATAAATATTCCCAAATCCCTGCTGGTCCCAATGGAATGTCAGGAATGGGATACAAAGGGGGAATTCCCTGGGTTGAGGGGACCTGGTGTCTGTGGGGCCTGATGGAACCCAAGGAATGTTGGGATGATGATCCCAGAAATGTTTTGGGATGGCCTGGGCAGGAGCAGGAGCTGGATGATCCCAAATCCTATTTTTTGTGGATCGTTATGGATGTCCCTCACCTTGGGAGGTGGCTTCCAGCCCAGTGGGACAGGGCCAGGTTGTCTCCATGGAACTGGGAAAGGTTGGATATGGATGGAATGGTTGGATAGGGATGGAAAGGTCACTCCAAGGCCACCAACTCGTGTGGCCACAGGAAAAAAGTCCTGGAATGTTTGGGATGGAAAGAACCTCCAAAGGCTCTCCAGAGCAACCAATTCAGAGACTTTGTCTCTCCTGTCTCTTCTCCAAATCCAAAGGTTGGAGATGGATGGGAAAGGTTGGATAGGGATGGAAAGGTTGGAAAGGATTGGGAAAGGTTCTGGAGGGTTGGATGTGGATGGGAAAGGTTGGGAAGGGTTTGGAAAGGTTGGAGATAGATGGAAAAAGTGGGAGACGGATGGGAAGGGTTGGAAGGGTTGGATAGGGGTGGGAAAGGTTGGATAGGGATGGAAAGGTCACTCCAAGGCCACCAACTCGTGTGGCCACAGGAAAAAAGTCCTGGAATGTTTGGGATGGAAGGCACCTCTGCAGGTTCTCCAGAGCAAGGAATTCCGAGACTTCGTCTCTCCTGTCTCCTCCATATCCAAAGGCTGGAGATGGATGGGAAAGGTTGGATAGGGATGGAAAGGTTGGGAAGGGTTGGATGTGGATAGGAAGGTGGGAGATGTATGGAAAGGTTGAGAAAGGTTGGGAAAGGTTCTGAAGGGTTGGATGTGGATGGGAAAGGTTGGATGTGGATGGGAAAGGTTGGGAAGGGCTTGGAAAGGTTGGAGGTAGATGGGAAAAGTGGGAGATGGATGGGAAGATTTGGAAGGGTTGGATATGGGTGGAAAGGTTGGATAGGGATGGAAAGGTCACTCCAAGGCCACCAACTCGTGTGGCCACAGGAAAAAAGTCCTGGAATGTCTGGCATGGAAAGGACCTCCAAAGGTTCTCCAGAGCAGGGAATTCCGAGACTTCAACTCTCCTGTCTCTCCTCCATATCCAAAGGTTGGAGGTGGATGGGAAGGCTGGGAAGGTTTGGGAAAGGTTCTGAAGGGTTGGATGTGGATGGGAAGGTTGGAGATGGATGGGAAGGTTGGAGATGGATGGAAAGGTTGGATGTGGGTGGAAAGGTCATTCCAAGGCCACCAACTTGTGTGGCCACAGGAAAAATCACCCCAATGGTGACGGATCTCCAGGCATGTTTGGACAACGCCCTTGGAAAAGCTGGAACGGGACGAATCCAACCTGGATTGCTCCAAAGGAAGGGACAAATCCTTGATCCTGATCCAAGGGCTGAGAATTCCCTGGGAATAAGTTCCTGGGGCCTGTTGGTCGAGCTGGACCTGTTCTGGAACTCCTGGAGGAATTCCAGCGGCAGCCAGGAGGGGAAACTGCCCTGGGAATTCCCATGGAATTCCAGCCTCTCCTGGCCCATTCCATCCCATTCCATCCCACTCTTCCCTAAATCCTCCTGCTCATCCCAAGGGGAATTTCCTAAAAGGGAATTTTCTGGAATTAACCCTGGAATTCTGTCCTGGTTTCCAACAGCTCTTCAAAGCAAATTCCCACTGCTGATCCCGTTTTTTTCTCGGGATTTGTTTTCCAACCCCTCCCTCATCCTTTAGGGACAGGTTTGCATTGTTGTGGTGAAAAAAAGCGGGATTGGGATCACAGCTCCATGTCCCGTTTCCCAGGAACATGAAAATCCTGGGATTCTAGACTTGGAAGGCAAAAATTTGGGAATTTTGGGGTTGGATTTAGGATTTTTTAGGAGGAGGGGAAATGGTTCCTGGGGCTGGGGTGTCTGGGGTCTCCTTAAAAGGTTTTGAGAATTTTGGGGTTGGATTTAGGGTTTTTTAGGAGAAAGTAAAGAGTTAAAGGTTGAGGTGCAGCAGAGAACTCTGGGAGCTCCTAAGAGAAGGATTTGGGAATTTTGGAGTTGTTTTTAGGGTTTTTTTAGGACAAGCAGAACAAGTTCCGGGGGTTGAGGTGTCTGGGAACTCCTGAAAATGTTTTAGGAATTTTAGGGTTGTATTAGGATTTTTTTAGGAGGAAAGGAAGTGGTTAAAGACGGCTGAGGTGCGCAGAGGAGTTTGGGATCTCTTGAGGGATGGATTTGGGAATTTTGGAGTCAGATTTAGGATTTTAGGAAAAGAGAAAGAGTTAAAGGTGGCTGAAGTATCTGGGGTCTCCTTAAAAAGTTTTAGGAATTTTGGAGTCGGATTTAGGATTTTTAGGAAGAAGGGAAATGGATAAAGGTGGCTGAGGTGCACAGAGAACTCCAGAACCTCCTGAGGGATGGATTTGGGATTTTTAGGGCTGGATTTAGGGTTTTTTAAGAGGAAAGGAAAGAGTTAACGGTGGCTGAGCTGGAGCAGAGAACTCTGGGATGTCCTGCGGGATGGATTTGTGGGTTTGGGGTTGGATTTAGGGTTTTTAGGAGGAGCGGAAAGAGTTCCTGGGGCTGAGGTGCCTGGGATCTCCTGAGGAATGGATCTGGGTATTTTAGGGTTGGATTTAGGATTTTTTAGGAGGAAGAGAAAGAGTTAAAGGTGGTTGAGGTGTCTGGGGTCTCCTTAAAAGGTTTTAGGAACTTTGGGGTTGGATTTAGGGTTTTTTAGGAGGAGGAGAAAGAGTTAAAGGTTGAGGTGCAGCAGAGAACTCTGGGAGCTCCTGAGAGAAGGATTTGGGAATTTTGGGGTTGTTTTTAGGGTTTTTTAGGAGGAATGGAGAGAGTTCCTGGGCCTGAAGTGTCTGGGATCTCCTGAAAAAGTTTTAGGAATTTTCGGGTCGCGTTTAGGGTTTTAAGGAGGAGGGAAAATGGTTAAAAGCGGCTGCAACAGAGAACTTTGGGATCCACCGAGGGATGGATTTGGGAATTTTGGGGTTGGATTTAGGAGGAGGGGAAAGAGTTAAAGGTTGAGGTGCAGCAGAGAACTCTGGGACCGCCTGATCGAGGGATTTGTGGGTTTGGGGTTGTTTTTGGGGTTTTCAGAAGGAGAGGAAATGGTTAAAAGTGTCTGAGGTGGCGGATCTCCTGAGAGGATTTGGGAATTTTGGGGTTGGATTTAGGATTTTTAGAAGGAGGAGAAAGAGTTAAAGCTTGAGGCGCAGCAGAGAGCCCTGGGAGTTCCTGAGAGAAGGATTTGGGAGTTTGGGGCTGATTTTAGGGTTTTTTTAGGAGGCGGGGAAATGGTCCCTGGGGCTGAAGTGTCTGGGATCTCCTGAAAAGGTTTTAGGAATTTCGGGGCGGGATTTAGGGTTTTAAGGAGGAGGGGAAGTGGTTAAAGGTGGCTGAGGTGTCTGGGATCTCCTGACCGATGGATTTGGGAATGTTGGGGTTGGATTTAGGAATTTTAGGAGGGCGGAAGATAATTTCTACTGCAGCAAAGAACTCCGGGACCCGCTGAGAAAAGGATTTGGGAATTTTGGGGTCGGGTTTAGGGTTTTTAGGAGGAGGAGAAAAAGTTAAAGGTGGCTGAGGTGTCTGGGATCTCCTGACCGATGGATTTGGGATTTTTAGGGTTGGATTTAGGATTTTTAGGAGGAAGGGAAAGAGTTAAAGGTGGCGGAGCTGCACAGAGAACTCTGGGACCGAGGGATTGGGGAAGTTCGGGGGTTTTTAGGGAGAAGGGAAATGGTTAAAGGTGGCTGAGATACCTGGCACCTCCTGATGTATGGATTTGGGAATTTTAAGGTTGGATTTAGGATTTTTTTTTTTAGGAGGAAGGGAAAGAGTTAAAGGCTGAGGTGCAGCAGAGAACTCTGGGAGCTCCTAACCGAGGGATTCGGGAAGTTTGGGGTTGGTTTTGGGGTTTTAATGCGGAAGGGAAGCGCCGCCTGTGATTGGCAGGAGAAATCTCCTTTTCCAAGGAATTCCTGGAATTCCCAGCAAATGGGAGCGAACCTGGAAAGAGGAGGAAAAAAAAAAATCCCAAAGTTTTTTTGGGAGGAGCACTGTGGGAACAGAGCGAGGCTGGGAAGCGAAACTTGCCCAAACTCCTCCTGACCTTTTTTCCTTTCACTTCTCGAAATTTCAACTTCCCGAAAGTTCAACTTCCCCGAAATCCGGGATGACAAAATCCGGGATGACAAAATCCGGCCTGACAAAATCCGGGATTATTTAAATAAAAAAAAAAAAAAAAAAAAAGGGGGGGGGGGGGGGGGGGGGAAGACCTGAAACCCACCACATCCCGCCTGGAGGTGTGCAAATGAGCCACTTCCAAACCGCCCCACCCATCCTGAAAACAGAATGGGCCAGAGCAGAGCAGTTAAGGAGGGAAGTGGGAAGGACGGCTGGAAGCCGGTAAAGGGTTTTTTACACAGCAGAAGAAAGCAGCAATGGTTAAAAGCTGAGGGCAGCGCAGAGCGGAAGGGAAGCAGCAGCGCCTGAGTGAGAGTGTGTGTGTGTAAGAGCATCTGCGCAGCTCCACATGCACAAAAAAAAAAAAAAAAAAAAAAAAAAAAAAAAAAAAAAAAAAAAAAAAAAAGAAGGGGGGGGGGGGGAGGGGAGGGGGATAGGAGGAGCAGGAACTTTGGGGAGCCAAGATTTGGGGTTTTGTAATCCCGGCTCCCGTGGGTGTTTGGGATTTGGGGCTCTGCCTCCAAATGTGGGAGGGAAATATGGGAGGGAAAAGTTCCAGCCTCGGGAACACCGAGAATTCCCGGATTTCTGCGCCTCCCGGAGATTTTCCCAGCCGGGAATTTTCCTGCGCTGTCTCATTCCAGGTGGGTCGCTCCAGAATCCAGCACGTTTTGGGATTTCCTGCTTGGTTTTGGGATCAGTTCGATTTAGTCCGGAGGAAATTTGGGAATGTTCTCCCCAGGTAGAGCCGGGATCAAGTTCCAAATTCCGGAGCGGATTTTCCCGGATTTTCCCACAAAACCCCGCTTTTCCTTAAGGAATTTCAGTTCTTTATCAGGAATTTCACTGGCGGCGAAAATTAAAGCCCAGTCTAAACCCCGTCCATGCTCCCACCGCGGCTTTTCTAGGCGGGACTCCCCGATCCTGCTCCTGCAGGGAGGGATTTTCCAGCCTCGCCTGGAATTCCAGGGCGGATGAAACAAAGCTGGGGAAGCCGCGGCGGTGCCAAGAGATCAAGAATTAAAGCCGGGTTGATAAGCTCGGTTTAGCAGGTTTCGGTTCGGGAGGAGGTGATCCCAAAAAAACCCTTCCAGGAGCTTTGGAATTCCATGGGAAGTGGGGATCCAAGGCTCGGTTTTGAGGGGAAAGCGGCGCTTTGGAGGCTTTTTAAAAATAATAAGGAATTAAAGGCAGAGAAGGAAGGGGCTGGGTTTAAACTTTGGTGTATTTTGGGGCTGGGTTTAGTCTGTGGTTTAAACTTCCGTTTCATTTGGAGCTGGGTTTAAACTGTGGTTTAGTTTGGGGCTGGGTTTAAACTGAGTTTAAACTTTGGCTTAGTTTGGGGCTGGGTTTAAACTGAGTTTAAACTTTGGTTTAGTTTGGGGCTGGGTTTAAACTGGGGTTTAATTTTGGTTTAGTTTGGGGCTGGGTTTAAACTGAGTTTAAACTTTGGTTTAGTTTGGGGCTGGGTTTAAACTGAGTTTAAACTTTGGTTTAGTTTGGGGCTGGGTTTAAACTGAGTTTAAACTTTGGTTTAGTTTGGGGCTGGGTTTAAACTGAGTTTAAACTTTGGTTTAGTTTGGGGCTGGGTTTAAACTGAGTTTAAACTTTGGTTTAGTTTGGGGCTGGGTTTAAACTGAGTTTAAACTTTGGCTTAGTTGGGGGCATGTTTTAAACTTGGGTTTAATTTGGAGCTGGGTTTAAACTGGGTTTAAATTGGGTTTATGTTGGCCTGGCCTAAAGCTGAGGCTGTTTAGGAAAAACGCCTTTGGAATGTGCAGCTGCTCCCTGGAATGGCTTCAATCCCAAAGAGCAGGAAAATGGGAATTTTGGGGAATGTGGGTGGGATTATCCCGAAAATCTGGCTTCAAGTGCATTTTGTGCCAAAAAAATACAGATTTCCAAAGAAATTCGGGAATAACAGGGAAGAACAGGGACTAAACTTGGGAATTTGCAGATTCCTGATTCCAGAGCTGGGTTTTTGGGAATAGCAGCAAAATAAACCTCAGGAAGCTCCCAGGCTTAGGTTTGGTTGCTAAAACCAGCTCTAGTTAATCCCAGCCTAGCTGAGCCACAGGCCTGACCTGTTTGGGAATGTTGACATTCCAAAGGTGTTGGAAAAGCCTCATGCAAAGCACCCGGAATTCCCTTGGGAAAGGCTTTGGGCAGGAAAGCGCTGGGGGGGAATTTCTCTGGGAATTGTGGGAAATTCCTCCAGGAATTGTGGGATTTCTTTCCGGCAACTGGGGGAATTTTCTTTGGGAATTGGGGGAAGTTTTTCTGGGAACTGGGGGAATTTTCTTTGGGAAAAGAAAAATAATCCTGATGGATTCCATTAATTCCTGAAGGAATGAATTCCAGGCTTTTCCCAATATTTTGTGACCCTGGGGTCATCGGGAATTTTGGAAAAGAGGGATGAGAATCGAAATGAGAGAGTTGGGAAGAGGTTTCTCCCTCATCCCTTGGAATTCCAGGATTTTCCCCTTTGGAATGCATCAGGATTACTGCAAGGAATTCATTCCAGGCTTTTCCAGCTCTGAGATCATTGGGAATTTGAGAAAATTCAGGAAAACTGAACTGGGGTGTCTCTGGTTTCTGTTCCTCTCCCAATTTTTCCTGGGGATTTTTGGGATCAGCCCCACCTGGGAATGGCACCAAGGGAAGGGAAGCTTTGCTGGAAATCCAAGGAAAAACCTTGGAGATGGGATCCGATGGATTTCCAGGGGTTTGATTCATTCCTGCTGTTTTCCAGGCCATGTCCACAGCTGGAATTTCAGAAATTTTGGGATCATTGCTCCAGCTGGAGGAAAACTTCTCCTCCTGCCTGGCCCGGATCGACGCCCTCATCCTCAAACCTCTGCTCCAGGCAGGTAAATTCTGGGAATTTTTCTCGGGAATTCCCACCTGGAATTGATCTGGGAAGGGATTTCCAGCTGGAATTCCCTCTGGGAAGGGGAAATGTTTTCCAGGAATGTTTTCCCTAAAATCAGGATTAGGGAATGAGGCCATGGTTTTTTGGGATCAATCTGTGTTTTCACTGGGATCAGCGTTCCTGATCCAGGGAAATTCCAAACCCAGGGAAATTCCTGGCCCTGATTTTCCTGGGTGGGGCTTTTCCAGGAGTTCTTTTTGGGATGACTCCAAGGAAACTGGGAATGGTTCCTTGGGAAAAGGGGGGGAATTTTACCTCTGGGGCAGTGGGATGAGTGTCCAAAGAGTTTGGGATAGAGTTTGTTCCATTCCAGCAAAAACGGCTCCATGGCCTCCAAAAATTCCTGGAATTTCCACCTTTTTCCCCCATTCTTCCCATTTTCTTCTCTCTACATTCCCAAATAATTTAATCCATTCCTTCTAAAGAAAACGGCTCCAAAAATTCCTGGAATTTCCCATTTCCCAGAATTTCTCAACCACAAAATTCCACAAAATCCCTTTGGAATTCCACCTTTCCACAGGGTTTGATACAGAAAATGCAGATCTTGGAAGAAAATCTTGGGAAATATGAGATAGAAAAAAAAAATTCCAAGTTTACTTGGAAAAATAAAGCTCAGCCGGAGTATGACAACTCCATTATTTCCATCCCAGAATTCCCAAATTTTCCCAGTTCTATTGGGAATTCTGTGGTGAAGAGTCTGTGAATGAACAGCTCGGAGCAGAAAATTCATTTATGGAATTTCATTCCATAAAATCTGATGGAAATGGATCCCGGGATTATGAACACTTTCGACTTATCCAAGTCTGCCAAAAAGTCCTGGAATTAAGATTGGGAAAGAATTCCAAGATCTGATCCAACCTTTGATCCCAATCCTGTATTTTTCCAGAGGTGCTTTTATGGGATTAAGGGAACTTCCCAAAAAGTTGGGATCCATAAATTTATCTCGAATTTCCCTCTCAAACTCCTTATTGGAATTTTTTCCAGGTATTTCGTCACCTTCGCCAACTTTGTTGTGGTCCAGGGCTTCGAGCAGGCCGCCAAGAGCAAGAGGTCAGCGGGTGGAAAATCCTTGGGAATTTTGGGAATCCTAGGGATACGGGGACACCAGAGAATCCCAGAATTCCAGAATGGTTGGGAAAATTCCCAAAAAAATCCTCTCATCCCATCCTGGGCCAACTCCCACTATGGTTGCTCCAAGCCCTTTCCAACCTTGGACAATTCCAGGATTGGATTTTCCTCTCCCCAACCACCCCCAGCTCCTTCCGGAGTTGGAAATTTGAAATTTGGGGACTTAGGGAAAAGGTGGATTTGGAGAGAGGAGTTTGGCTGGGAATTCCCACTTATCCCAGATTTTTCTGGAAGCGGGGAATGAAAACATGGATTTCTAAGGAGAACATTCCAAATTTTTCCATGGCTTCTGTTACCCCAGGTTGCTCCAAACCCTGTCCACTTTCAGGACTGGATTTTCCTCTTCCCAACCACCCTCAGCTCCTTCTGGAGTTGGAAACTTGGAATATGGGATTTAGGAAAGGGATGGGAATGTCGCAGGAAATTCCCACTAATCCCAGACTTTTATGGAAGCAGGGAGTGAAAACGTGGATTTCTAAGGAGCACATTCCCAATTTTTCCATGGCTCCTGTTATATATGGGTGGATTCCCTCTTTCCAACCGCCCCCAGCTCCTTCCAAAGTTGGAAATTTAGGATTTGGGGATTTAGGGAAGGAGTGGGAATCTGGCTGGGAATTCCCACTAATCCCAGATTTTTATGGAAGCAACAACTGCAAATGTGAATTTCTAAGGAGTGCATTCCCGAATTTTTCACGCCTTTCTCCATCCTCACCACACGGAAAGTTTGGAAAACAGAACAGTGGGAATTCCAGGATAATTAACGACCCTTTCTCATCATTCCCAATTTTCCAGCGAGGCCTGGAAGCTGCACAAGGCGGTGCTGAAGGAATTCCTGCGGGATTTCACCTCGGAGAGCTCCCTGGGCCTGGCCCTGCACTTGGTGCTCCACAAACCCTTCCGGGAGCACAACCAGGGCTACCTGCAGCTCCTCTCGCAGCTCCAGGAGCAGCTCCAGGAGGTGGGAATTCCCTGGAATGCTCGGTGGATCTTCTGGATGGGTTTTGTGGGAAGAAGTATTCCCTACAATTCAATCTGGATCTCCTTTGCTAAATATTCCTGAAAATATAACCTGGAACTTGTTTAGTCCAGGATGGACACGTTGCTGAATATTCCCAAAAGTCCAACCTGCAACTCCTTTCCTAAATATTCCCTAAAATCCAGCCTGGAACCCCTTTCCTAAATATTCCCAAAAATCCAGCTTGGACCATTTTTGATCTAGGATGGATGCTAAATATTCCCTAAAATTTTTGATCCAGGATGCTAAATATTCCCTAAAATCCAACCTGGACCTTCTCTGCTAAATATTCCCTAAAATTCTGGCTGGAAGTCCCTCATTCCAGGAGGGACACGTTGTTGAATATTCCCAAATATCCTGAATATCCTGCCTGGACATTGCTAAATGTAAAATAAATAAATATTTTGATTTAATATTTAAATGGATAAATATTCCCTAAAATTCAGCCTGGACCTCCCTTGACCCAAATTTTCAGCATTCCTGGAGTTTTCCTGTCCTTTCCCAGGGGTCGGAGCGGGATGTGGTGGCCACTGTGGCACAGGAATTCGGGAAGCTGGAATCCTTCATCGGCCAGGTCCTGGATGAAGCTGCCTTCACCAAGGAGCTCTGGAAATCCCTGGGCTACAAATTCACCGTGAGTCCCGAGGGAAAGGAACAGGGATTGGGAATTTGGTGTGGATGGGGAATTTGATAAGGATGAAGAATTTGCTAGGGATCAGGAATTAGATATGGATCAGGAATTTGATGTGGATGAGGAATTTGAAGTGGATTCGGAATTTGTTAAGGATGAGGAATTAGATATTTATTGTGAATTTGATATGGATCAGGAATTGGAAGTGGATGGGGGATTTGATATGGGTCAGGAATTTGGTATGGATCGGGAATTTGATAAGGATGAGGAATTTGGTATGGATTGGGAATTTCAGGCTGGAATTCGGTAGAGCAGAGCTGGGTGGAAGAGCTGGAGGAACTCAGTGGAGGTTTCAAAGCCGAGTTTGTGTCCCAGGTGTGTCACTGTCACTGGAACCCTGAGCCAGAGGGAATTTGGTATGGACTGGGAATTTGGTATGGACTGGGAATTTGGTATGGATCAGGAATTTGGTATGGATTGGGAATTTGGTATGGATTGGGAATTTGAGGATTGAAGTTGACATAGCAGAGTTGGGTGGAAGATGAATTTGTGTCCCAAGCATGGCACTGTCACTGGAACCCCGAGCCAGCTGATCCCTGCAGGAATTCCTGCCTGGAATTCCATGTCCTCCCCCAATCCTGGTTTTTCCTGCTGCTCCAGGATGTGCTGTGTGTCCCCGAGAGGAGGCTCCTGGAGGACAGCAGGAACCTTCCCATCGCTTCCGGCACCACCCGCTCCGAGCGGCTCCTGCTCTTCGACGACGTCCTGGTGCTCATCCAGGTGAGTCCGGGATCCTCCAGAGGGAGGATCCTGGAAGGGAAGGGAGCATGGATAAATAGACCTAAAATTCCCATGGAGTGGCAGAAGTGACAGGAATTTCCATAGGAATGGTGGTAAAATTCCAGTTCTTTGATGTTGAACACGCAGCGGAGTTTGGCTCTTGGGAAAAGTTGGGAAAACTTTGTCTCAGATCCATCTGAGTGTGGTTGGCTCTGGAAAATAAAGGAAATCAGGGAAGGAGTAGAGGAGATCCACAGAACATTTTCCCAGGAAATGTGGATTATCCATCATCACAGGCACCTTTTGAGTGGTCCACACCCTTTTCCACAGGGAATTTTGGCCAGGGATCTGATGGATCAGGGACGACATTCCATGAGCTCCCATGCATTGGGATAATCAGGATTTTCCATGTTTGTGCCATGGCTGCAGACGTTGGAGTTGGTTTTGGGGCGAATTTGGGAATTTTGGGGTGTGGGGATGTATTCCCATGAGGGGATTCCAGCTTGGATCGTGCTGGTGGCTGGGCTGGAAACATGGGATCGGCAAATCCATGGAATTATCTCTGTGTTCAATCCATGATTTCCATCTGTGTCTCACCTGCTGCTGCTGAGCTTTATGGAGGTTTGGGAATTCAACTGAATTGGGATTGACCTGGTTGGGAATTTTGATGTCCCTTTTCTGTTCTCCCAGATTTGGGAAAACACTGTGGAATTCCTTGGAAAACTCCATCCCACCAGGCAGCAGCTCTGTGTGAGCACCTGGAGTTGAGGCAGGGAAAGGAGATGAGAAATTAAGGTTTTCCTTTTATTCCAGTCATTGGAATTTTGTTTGGGTGCTGCTGATCCCAAAAGTGACTCCTTAAATTTGGGATTTTGGGGGTATTTCTGGTGGTGCCACCTGGAGTCCAAATCCTAAATAAATCCCAGAATGGATTGGATGGAAAGGGAGCTTAAAGACGATCCATTCCCACCCCATTCCATGGTTCCCACCATCCCAGGTTGCTCCAAGCCTTGTCCAACCTTTCCTTGGATACTTCCAGGGGTGGGCAACCACAAATCTCTGGGAATATTGGCTGGAATGATTTGGGAATGTTGCCATGTGATAGGGAAGGAATTCCTGTGGGGATCAGGGTCACGTGGGAATGTTTTACTCCTGGATGTGACTATGGAAATTTGGAAGAGCTTTAGGAGTGTTCAAATGAGAACTTCCCTCCTTTTCTGGTGGCTTTTCTATCTCCAAGGTCTCTCCTCCCAGTGTGGGATGGATGGACCAAAAAGTTGGGAATTTGTGCTGCCACTCCAGCTCTGCCATTCCATGGATGTTTCCAGCAGTCACAGGACCATCTTTTCCCATTTTTTTCCCAGGGAAATAGCTTCCAGAGTTTTGATCTGAAGCTGGTGTGGGTGGATGAAAACTGTGGAGAGAAATCGGCTCCAGGATTGTGAGTGAGAAATTCCCACTGGGAGTTATAAAAAAGGATTAAAAATGTTCAGGTCGATGGGAAAACGATCCAAAGCTTTGTCCCATCTCCTTTCCAAGCCGTGGCATTGGGATATGGATAATGGGATCTCATCAGCTTGGAATTTGCTCAGATTGAAATCCCAGAATTTTCGAGGTTGGAAAATCCCTCCAGGATCATCAAATCCAACCTGTGTCCCATCCCCACGTTGTTCCCAGCCCAGAATGCCTCAGACACCTCCAGGGATGGAGGACTCCAAACCTCCCTGGGCAATTCCAATGCCTGACCACGTTTTCCATGAAAAAATTCCTGCTGATGTCCAACCTGACCTTCCTCTGGCACAACCTGAGGCCGTTCCCTCTCATCCCATTCATTGCCAATTAATCCCAAAATTGTTTAATCCGGCCCTGGAGAACTTGAGATCTCTGCAGAAAAACCACCTGGGAAAGCACCAGGATCTCCAGGAGGGGAGTGGGAAGAGCTGATGGATTAGGAATTGTGTTTTCCATCCTTTTTTTTTCCCCTCCCAGGCACAGCCTACGCATCACAACCCCGGAAGAGACGTTCGTCCTCTCCACCAAGGACCCTCAGATGAAGGTCAGGCTTTGGGATTTTCCCATCTCTTTATTATTTAAAACAGGATAATCATTCTGGTGAGGATGGCTTGGGATTTTTGGCTCCTTCTCCAAAAAAATCCTGGATTAGATGGCCAGAGGTGGCTCAGAGTTGATGGCTGGTGAGGAATGTTGGTGGGAACCCATCGGTTTCCTGCTGCTTTTCCTGAAGGACAGGCCTATCCCATACCAAATCAACTTGAAATTTGTATTTCTTTTTTTTCATATCCAAGTGGAATTTTCCTCTTTTTTTTAACATCCAAGTGGAAATTCCTCCCTCACAGCTGTTGTGCCTTGCTGCAGTATTTAACTTCCAGGAGAACCCTTGTGGAAGCTCCAGATGGGCTTTGATGGGAACCCACAAGTTCCTCGCTGCTTTCCTGAAGTTGTCTGCGGTTGATTTTCCTGGGATGCGTGCTCATTCCCTGTTTTCCGTGTCCGCAGGCCGTGTGGCGGTGGAAGCTGGAGCAGGCCGTGCGCCAGGCGCTGAACGGGAAGCGGGATTTTCCGCTCTGGGGCCGCAGCGGGGAAGGCAGCGAGGCCCCGTCCCGCCGCTTCTTCACCTATGTCTTCCGCATGGAGGGACGGCTCCGCGGGGCCACCTACGAGGGCGAGTGGCTCTGGGGGAAGCCCCATGGCAAGTAAGGAACCTTGCGGGCCCCTTTCCAAGCGGGAATAAGGTTGGAAGTGCTGGTTTGGAGTTTCCGTGAAGGTTGGGAAAGATCTCCAAGGTCAACCCAAACTTGTCCGAAGGGGAATCTCCTTTTCTGGGCTGGCTCAGAGTGGCCACCTACGAGGGCGAGTGGCTCTGGGGGAAGCCCCAAGGCAAGTAAGAAACCTTCCGGGCCCCTTTTCCAAGTGGGAATAAAGTTGGAAATGCTGGTTTGGAGTTTCCGTGAAGGTTGGGAAAAATCTCCAAGGTCAACCCAAACTTCTCCAGGTCACTTATGAAGGGGAATCTCCTTTTCTGGGCTGGCTCAGAGTGGCCACCTATGAGGGTGAGTGGCTCTGGGAAGGAACATTTTAGGCCTCTTTTCCAAGTGGGAATAAGGTTGGAAGTGCTTGGAGTTTCCATGAAGGTTGGGAAAGACTTCCAAGGTCAACCTGAACATCTTCAGGTCACTCAACCACATCATGAAGGGGCTGCTCCTTTTTGGGCAGGCTCCGGGGGCCACCCATAAGGGCAGGTGGCTCTTGGGGAAACCCCATGGCAAGTAAGGAACCTTCTGGGCCTCTTTTCCAAGTGGGAATAGGGTTGGAAGTGCTGATTTGGCATTTCCATGAGGGTTGGGAAAGATCTCCAAGGTCACTCAACCACCTTAGCATGGGTCTGCTCTTTTTTTTGGGCACTTCCAGGGTGGGGATAGGGTCAGAATTTGATTCTTAATGAGGTTGTGCACGTGAATCCAGGCCCAGCCATCTGATTCCTTCCTCGCTCATTCCCAGAGGGAATTCTGGCCTTGAGGGCAGGCTTAGCAAAACCTGAGTCCTAAAACTTGGGATTTATTGTGGATGTCTCATTTGTGGTGTATGAATTAAATCCTAAAGGCCGTCCCAAAAACGTGGTGTTGATCACCCTAAAGGTGCTGCATGAGCTGGTGTCTCTACTTAGGATGAAGGCTTGACCTAAACTCAAGATCTCAGCCTGGGGTATGAAAATCTCACCCTCACAATGAGGAAAATCCCCAATAAAAAAACAAATTCCCAATTTGTGGAGAATTTTATTTATATATTTTATTTATATTTATTTTATTCTCTGCTATCAGAACCTCTTTGGACTTTATCCAAACTTGAAACATCCAGACTTATCCCAGGAATTAAGAAAAGCTTAAATCCAAAAGAAGCTGAGATGGGAACATTGGGAAATGTTCAATAAATCCAAGTTTAAGTGAGGAAATGTCTGTAAATCCAAGATCCCAACCAAAACTTTCTGGACACAGGATAGAGAACACTGGGGTTTTTTTGGGGAAGAAACCTGGAATATAACCAAGCTCCTCAAGCTCCACAAAAACATTGGGAAATTTTATTTTCCACAGTTTACAGTTTTACACAGTTTGCTCCGGAAGCAAAAAGGTTGGAGAGAGACTCACTTTGAGAGAGCCTTAAAATAATGAAAGAATCCAGAATATAAATGGCTTGGAAGGGATTTGAATCCAATTCCAACCCCAAATCCAAAACTGAATCCTGAATATTCCGTGGATGAGATTGTGCTGTGCCCTGGATCAGCACTAAAGAACTGTTCAGGGCAGGAGACCTTTGGATCATCCCCATCTTCACTCCCTCAAAACCATCTCCAGATGTTTTTCCTGTCCTGCCTTAGGGCTGGAAAACTGGGATTAATCCAAACCTCTCCTGCCCATGGAGTGACATGGGTGAGGCATCCCAGGAAATTTCTGGCAGAATTCAGGGACTTCAGGTGTTCAATTCCTTGGATTTGAGTTCCCTTTTCACTCCTGGAATTCCTCTGCCATGATTTTGTTGCTGGAAGGTTCCAGAGCAGCGTCCTGGCCTTGGTGGCTGCTCTGGGATTTCTGAGGGAGGAGCACGTGAGCAGAGCTGTGGGAGTGGGAATTTGGGCTCTTTGGCAAAAACATCAGCATTCTCCACTGGCTGTCCTGGAATTCCAGAGTTCTCCAGTGCCTGTCCTGGAATTCCGGGTGACCTGGGCTGGGAGACGGCCAGACTCCCACTCAGATGTGGCTTAAACATCCTTGTGCCTGGAGCAGACATGAAATTATGGAATATCTGGAGTGGGGAGGGCTCACAGGGTTTAAGTCCTGCACAGATCCCAGCAATCCCACCCCGTCCAAACTCCTGGAGCAGCCTTGGGAATGTGCCCATTCCCTGGGGAATGTTCAGTGCCCGACACCCTCTAGGGGAAGAACTTTTCCCTAAAATCCAACCTAAACCTGGCCCAGCTCCAGCTGTTCCCTCATCCCCTTTGGCTGCTCCCCTTTTCCATTCTGATCCACAAAGCCAAAGGAGATGTAAATCTAAATCTAAATTAAAATATTGGCATTTCAAACACATATTTAGGCTGGGCTTTAGTAGGTGCTGTTCTATCTGGGAATGTCGTGATGTCCCTTGTGAGAGAATTCCTTGGGTTCCAGGGGGACGCTGAAGTGGCGCGACGGACGCAACCATGTCGGGGATTTCCAGGAGGGCCTGGAGCACGGGTAAGGCTTGGAGAACGGGATATTCCCTGCTTTGAAAAGAAACTGGAATGGTTCCTGTCAGAGGTTGGAGCCTGGAGAGAGGGGACTGACAGTGACTGACCCCAGGGGCTGGAATCTGGTCCCAGATCCCAAAATCCGTGGGAATTAATTCCCAGGGAGTGTCTTAAAGTTATTTTTAGATCCCTTTGAAACCTCACTTAAATGAGTTTTTTCTCACGATTTAAGAAACCAATCCATGAAATTCAGGTATTATTTATCTCAATTTTATTGGAAATAGGACTTTAGGATTCCTCATTTTTCCAAGGTGGGGGGGAAATATCCCAAACACTTTGTGTTGGGAATCCCAGAACATTTACATCAGCCCCTAAATTGGGGAAAGAAGAAAGAGGGGGAAAACCAGCACTGAAAGAAACTCTGGAGAAGGAACAGTGAGGATCTGGGAGTGCAGCTCCCAAAGGGATGAGCTTTCCTTTGGAAAAAGTCCAGTGGCACCTGGGAAAAGTGTCCCAGCTAGGGCTGATCCAGGCACATAAAGATTGGGAATTTGGACAATCCTTGATTTTTGAACTTAATCCGCTACAATGGAGTTGCTGTTTTCAATGCAGACATTTCCATCCAGCTGGAACCTGATCCCAGATCCCAAAATCCATGGGAATTTATTCCGAGGAAGTGTCTTAAAGTTATTTTTAGATCCTTTTATAAATCTCACTTAAATAAGGAGTTTTACAGAAAAAAACCCCAATCCCATAAAATTCAAATTGGTTTTTAAACTTCGTCCACTACAATGGAGGCGCTGTTCTCCGTGCTGACCTTTTCCATGCAGAATTTCCATCCAGTTGGAATCTGATCCCAGATCCCCAAACCCATGGGAGTTTATTCACAGAAAACCTCTTAAGGTTGTTTTTAGATCTCTTTAAGACCTCATTTAAATGAGAAGATTTTTTACAGAAAAAAAAACCAACCCAATCCCATGAAGTTCAAATTGGTTTTTGAAGTTCATCCACTACAATGGAGTCACCCTTTTCCATGTTGACCTTTTCCATGACGACCTTTTCCACGCTGATTTTTCCACGCTGACCTTTTCCACGTGCCCCTGGCAGGTTTGGGATCTGCCTGGTCCCGCGGCGCTCCGAGGACCGCTACGACTGCTACAAGTGCCACTGGTACCAGGGCAAGATGAAGGGTTATGGAATCTGTGAGTAAGTAAAATCCAGGACGGGTTCCAGGGAAAAGGGGGTTCCGGGGATTTAAAGTGGGAAATGTTCCCTGAAATCTTTGGAGCCTGGTCTGGAAATGCTTTGTGAGCATTTAGAATTCTAGAATTGTTCGGGAGCTTAAGGATGATCCCATTCTATGGGCAGGGACACCTCCCACTGTCTAAGGATGCTCCAGCCTTTCCTTGGACATTCCAGGGATCCAGGGGCAGCCACAGCTTCCCTGGGAATTCCATCCCAGTTCCTCCCCACCCTCCCAGCCAGGAATTCCTTCCCAATCTCCCATCCATCCCTGCCCTCTGGCAGTGGAAGCCTTTCCCGGGGTCCTGTCCCTCCATCCCTTGTCCCCAGTCCCTCTCCAGCTCTCCTGGATCCCCTTCAGGCCCTGGAAGGGGCTCTGAGGTTTCCTTGGAATTTCCTCTTCTGAGGTCACCCCAGATGCTTTGGCTGCTGGGAACATTGGGCTGTGCCCCGTTCCTGCTCATCCCTGTCCTTGATTTCTCCGTGCCAAGTGGGACAGACCCCACATTCCAACTGGGACGGGCCTATGGGATAGGCCTGTCCTCCAACCTGGATGTTCTGCTCCTTCAACTTGGAGCTGCTCTTCCCAGAGGGACCAGTCCAGGGAAGGGCTGGTGGCCACCACAAAGAGCTGGATCCAAGCTTGGCCTCCTTCCAATGGATCTGATTTTCCAGCCTGGATTCACCAGAGATTCCTGTGCCCAGGATGGTGAGAGGTCAAGGCCTGAGTGGCCTCTCCCAGGACAACTCCAAGCCTGTGTGTTGAGTCCTTGGATAATTTGGGAAGCTCTGGAATGTCCGGTTTGGGTGATGCACATTCCCGACAGCAAACAAGGATTCAATTTAGCACTGTTGGACAAATCTTTGGAATATTTTGAGACGGATGAGCCTGATCTCCTCACTTCCCTGGTTTTCTACTCCAGGAGTAGCTGTCAGATATTTCCAGGCTGGAATTCCATCCCTCTTCCTGCAGGTATGGGAATGATCTGGTCTACAAGGGCTACTTCAAGGACAACGTGCGCCAAGGGTTTGGGATCCTGGAGAACTTCTCGGCTGAGCGTCCCTTCAAATACACAGGACAGTGGGAAAACGACAAAAAGAACGGATACGGAGTCTGGGAAGACAAGGAGAGGTAAAGGTGGGATGGATCTGGGGCGTGGGACAGCTTTGGGTTTGGTGGGATAAATCCTGCAGATTTGGGATGGGTGAGGGAAGGGGATGTAAGGCTTGAATTCCTTGGAAAATATTCCCGGAGCTCAGTTTGTGTGGGACAGCCAGCCTGGAGCGTTGTGTCAGGAAAAACCAGCCTGAGCAGGACAAATCTGATGGATTGAGAGCTGGGAAAGCAAGGAAAATCCATCACTTGGGTGTTCCTTGCGTTCCAGAGGGGAGAGGTACATCGGGATGTGGTTGGATGACCACAGACACGGAGAAGGCATCGTGGTGACTCAGTCAGGGCTCTGCTACCAGAGGACATTCCATGCGGATAAAATGGTGGTGAGTCCAAGATTTCCGTGGAATCTGGAAATCCTTGGGAATGGGGAGTTCACCGCCAAGGGCGAGATCAAGGTTTCATTCCCGAATTCATCCTGGAGGACAAAGAGGGTTGGGGACCAGGGAAAGGTTCTGCCTCCGATAGGGTGCTCGTGATGGACATTCCCAAGGGAATGGGCACATTCCAAAGGCTGCCAGAGCTCCAGGAATCTTTGGAAAACTCTCCAGGAAAGGGTGGGATTGTTGGGATGTCTGTGCAAGGCCAGGGGTTGGATTTGGATCCTTTTGGGGCTTTCAGGATATTCCATGATTTTAATCGTGGTTTGGAAGAACAAGGTCTTGGTTAAGTCTTGTTTCTTCTCCCCTTTCAGAGGGATTGATGGGATATTGGGAAGGAATTCCTGGATTGGAGGGGTTAGGGTGGAATTCCCAGAGATTTGTGGCAGCCCTTGGATCCCTGGAATGTCCAAGGACAGGTTGGAGCACCCTGGGACAGTGGGAGATCCCTGCCCATGGATCCTGAAGGTTCCTTCTAGCCCAAACCATTCCAAGAATTCCATAACATTCCATCTTTTCTGGAAATCATGAAATCCTTACTTTTCCAGAGGGAATTCACCCCTCCAGTTCATGGAACATTGGGAATTTGGTGGGGAAAGCAAAAGGAATTGGCATTGGAATAAAAACATCCTAAAAAAAACCAAACCTAAAAAAATCCATCCTTTAAAAAAAACCAACAACCCCATTCCCACTTCCTGAATTAGGGAAAAATGGTTTTTATTGGGTTTTATGAGATGTTTTTGATTGAGGTTTTGGGACTTTTTTTCTCTTTTTTGGGGTTTTTAATTGGGTTTTATGGGACAATTTTAATGGAGATTTTGGGATTTTTTTCTGCTTTTTTTGGGTTCTTTATTGGGCTTTATGGGACATTTTCATTCCAGAGGAAAATATTCCAGCTCTGGAAGTGATCCCAACTGGTTTGGGGATGAAGAAACCTTTGGGCTTAAACTGTGGAATAAATCCCAGTGGGCAGAAAATTCCCCGTGGATAGGAATTATTCCCTGGAATAATTTTGCATGGAATGGGCACATTCCCAACACTACCAGAGCTCTGGGATTTTCCAGGGATTCTTGGGATGCCTCCTGTGCCAGGAGTTGGATTTTCATCCTTCTGGATCCCTTTCCCACAGGGAAGTCCAGGATTCCACACAGTCACTGTTTTCTTGGAATAATTTCCCAAAGAATTCCCTAAAATACCCAAGGATTAGGATTAGGAGCACCACGAGTTTGACCCTGTGACCCTGTTCCTTTTCCTTGGAAAATCCATGGAATAATTTTGTTGTTCCAAGTTTCCTGACCTCCTTGTCCATGGGTTTTCCCCGGAGCTTCTCCCAGGCATTAAAAGGAGATGTTTGGCTTTTTAAAAAAAAAATTCTTGGAATCTGCATCCCATAAATTTTTCTGGGATGAATTGGACCAGGTGAGAAGTTCATTCCACGAATTCCCAACTTTTCCTTTCATCCCAAGGGTTCGGGAATTCTGCTCCTGGAAGACAACTCCGTCTACGAAGGGAACTTCACGGAAGATCTGACATTTGTTGGAAAGGTGGGAATTCCTCCCTCTCCTCCTGGAATTTCCCATGGATTCATCTCCCAACTTTATTCCTTCCTCCTCTGCTTCCCCCAGCTTCCTAAAAAACCCCGTTTTCTGAATTTCTGGAATATTTAGCACAGAAGGAAAGCTGCAGCTGGAGATTTTTGGGGATTTTGAGAATAATTTGGGATTTTCATGTTTCATTTACTTCATGTTTGGTTGATTTGGGTTTTTTGGGTTGAGCTTCTGGGGTTTATTTTCTTGGGTTTTTCTTGGGTTTTTTGGGACATTTCTGGTTGAGGTTTTGGGATTTTTTTCCTATTTTTTGAGGTTTTTGTATTTGGTTTATGGGACATTTTTAATTGAGTTTTCTGGGCTGTTTTTGTTGGGTTTTGTGGGACATTTTTGGTTGAATTTTTGAGGTTTTTTGGGAGGTTTTATGGTTTTTGGGTTTTGTTTTTTTGGCTGTCCTTTGCAGCTGCACCCAAAATCCTTTTTTTATTTTTAAAACAAAACCATTCCAGGGCTTGGGGCCACAGGAAATGATGCAGAACCCGGAGCTGCCGTAACCGAGGCAGCGGAAATCCGGGATTTCGCAACCCAGGCCCTGCCCTGACACGTCCCAGCTTTTGTGGTTGGATTCCGACAGAAATTCCTGCTCCAAAGTGTTGAAAAAATCCCCAGGGCAGGGAAAACGAGTTTTCCAGAAATCTGGGATCAGCCTGGCAGGAATTCTGGGAGATGGCACAATTAACGCTCGTTAATTAACGCTAATGAGCTTCGGTAGGAAGAGGAAGAATTTGTCATCACCTTCCTCCTCCAAGGACATTCCATGCTGAGAAAATGGTGGTGAATCCAAGATTCCCTTGGAATCTGGAAATCCCCGGGATGGGAAAATCTGGGAATCCCTGGGAAATCTCCGGGGTGGATTTTGAGGGCTTGATTCCAGTGCTGGGATATTTTCCCTCCAAAATTCCTGTTTGGATTTTGTGGTAAATCCAGAGAAATCTGGGATTTGGCTGCAGCTGGAATGTGCTTCCTGCTTTTCTGGCTGGGATTCCAAGCCAGATTTGGGATATTGATTTGGATTTCATTTTTGGGATTTTAATAATTAATAGATAATCGAATAATGGAGAGTGGTTTTTTGGTTTTTTTTTTTTTTTGGTTGGGTTTTTATTGAGTTTTATGGGACATTTTTGGTTGTGTTTTTTGGGTTTTCTTGTTTGATTTTTTTTTTAATTTTTATTGGGTTTCAAGGGACATTTTTGATTGGGTTTTTGGGATTTTTTCTCTCTTTTTTTTGTGGGTTTTTTTGGGTTTTATGGGACATTTTTGATTGAGTTTTTGTGGGGTTTTTTCCTTTTTTTTGAGTTTTTATTGTTTTTTTTTTTTGTTTTGTTTTTTTGGCTGTCCTTTGCAGCTGCACCCAAAATCCTTTTTTTATTTTTAAAACAAAACCATTCCAGGGCTTGGGGCCACAGGAAATGATGCAGAACCCGGAGCTGCCGTAACCGAGGCAGCGGAAATCCGGGATTTCGCAACCCAGGCCCTGCCCTGACACGTCCCAGCTTTTGTGGTTGGATTCCGACAGAAATTCCTGCTCCAAAGTGTTGAAAAAATCCCCAGGGCAGGGAAAACGAGTTTTCCAGAAATCTGGGATCAGCCTGGCAGGAATTCTGGGAGATGGCACAATTAACGCTCGTTAATTAACGCTAATGAGCTTCGGTAGGAAGAGGAAGAATTTGTCATCACCTTCCTCCTCCAAGGACATTCCATGCTGAGAAAATGGTGGTGAATCCAAGATTCCCTTGGAATCTGGAAATCCCCGGGATGGGAAAATCTGGGAATCCCTGGGAAATCTCCGGGGTGGATTTTGAGGGCTTGATTCCAGTGCTGGGATATTTTCCCTCCAAAATTCCTGTTTGGATTTTGTGGTAAATCCAGAGAAATCTGGGATTTGGCTGCAGCTGGAATGTGCTTCCTGCTTTTCTGGCTGGGATTCCAAGCCAGATTTGGGATATTGATTTGGATTTCATTTTTGGGATTTTAATAATTAATAGATAATCGAATAATGGAGAGTAGAATAATTATATAAATAGAGAATTTAATAGTAAAGAATTTAAAATTAAAGAATTAATAATAATTAGACACTTTATTAATAGATAATTTAATAGTAAAGAATTTATTAATCAATAGAGAATTAAATAATAAAGAATTTATATAATAAATAAAGAATTTAAGGATGGAAAATTTAATAATAAAGAATTTAAAAATAAGCAGACAAGTCAATAATAAAGAATTTATGTAATAAATAGAGAATTTAATGATAGAGAATTTAATAAAGAATTTAATGAAAAGTAGAAAATCTAATAGTAAATAGAGAATTTAATAGTAACTAATGTATTAATAAATAGAGAATTTAATGATAGAGAACTTATATAATAAACAGAAAATGTAATAATGGGGAATTTAATAATAAATAAAGAATTTATATAATAGTGAATTTATATAATAAATAGAGAATTTAATGATCAACAGAGAATTTATATAATCAATAGAGAATTTAATGATAGAGAATTTAATAACAGAGAATTTAATAACAAAGAATTCCATAATAATAGAGAATTGAATGGAGAATTGATGTTGAGAAATTGAAATAAGTTATTTTTAAATTAAAATTTTAAATTGAATTTATAATTCCAGATTTTTCCGCAGAGAAAGTGCTCCAGAATGTAATAATAAAAGAGAATTTAATTACAAAAAGGGAATTTAACGATAGAGAATTTAATAATAAAAAAGGAATTTAATAATAGGAAGCTTAATAACAAATAGAGATTTTAACAACAAAGAATTAAATAATGATTAAGAATTGAGCAGAGAATTGATGCAGAGAAATTGAACTAAGTAATTTTTTAATTAAAAATGAATAGAACTGGTGATTTTAATTTAATTTATAACATTTTCGGCAGGGCAAGCTCTCCTTGGCCAACGGCTTCGTGCTGGAGGGGACGTTCAGCGCGCGCGGCGGCCGCGGGCTCAGCACCCACGGCGTGCTCAGCACGGCCAGCGAGCCCGAGCGGCCACCGGCCACCGAGTGAGAGCCGGGATGGGGTCCTGGGCAACGGGGACCTCGGGATGGGATCCTCGGGATGGGATCCTGGGGAACAGTGTCCTTGGGATGGGATCCTTGGGAATGGGGTCCTTGGGATGGGATCCTGGGGAACAGCGTCCTTGGGATGGGATCCTGGGGAACGGGGACCTTGGGATGGGGTCCTTGGGAACCACAGGAAGGGGTTCCTCGGGATGGGATCCTCAGGAATGGTGTCCTTGGGATGGGATCCTTGGGAATGGGGTCCTTGGGATGGGATCCTTGGGATCCTGGCGAAGGGGATCCTCGGGATGGGATACTGGGGAAGAAGGGGGTCCTTGGGATGGGATCTTGGGGAACAGGGTCCTTGGGATGGGATCCTGGGTTACGGGGTCCTTGGGGATGGGGTCCTCAGGAATGGGATCCTCAGGAGTGGCGTCCTTGGGATGGAATCCTTGAGATCCATGGAATGGGGTCCCTCGGGATGGGATCCTTGGGAACAGGGTCCTTGGGAATGGCATCCTTGGGAATGGCATCCTTGGGATGGGATCCTCAGGAATGGGATCCTCGAGATGGGATCCTCGGGATCCATGGGAAGGGGATCCTCGGAATGGGATCCTGAGGAACGGGGTCCTTGGGAACAGGGTCCTTGGGAATGGCATCCTTGGGATGGGATCCTCAGGAATGGGATCCTTGGGAACAGGGTCTTTGGGATGGGGTCCTCAGGAAGGGGATCCTTGGGACGGGATCCTGAGGAACGGGGTCTTTGGGAACAAGATCCTCTGGAAAAGGATTCTTGGGAAGGGGATCCTCAGGAAGGGGCTCCTTGGGGATCCTCAGGAATGGGATCCTTGGGATGGGATCCTTGGGAATGCTCCGGATCCAGCCCCACAGGCATTCCCTGGAATTGATCCCAGTGTGGATTTGTGGGCAATGGGACAGGGAGGGATGGAGCCCAGGGGGTTCAGTGTGGTGGGAGGCAGGGATGGATGTTGGACTGAAATCCTGGGATTTGCATGGAGTTAATTCCATAGGGAAGCAGGGAATGGAGCTTTTCCTGAATTCCTCGGATTGTCTGGAATTAATTCCAAATGGGAAGCAGAAGTGGATGTTTTAGTGCCATGCTGGGATTTTCATGGAGTTAATTCCATGTGGGAAGCAGGATATTGGATTGCAATCCTGGAATTGTCATGGAGTTAATTCCATAGGGAAGCAGGGATGGATGTTTAGTGCCATCCTAGGATTTACATGGAATTAATTCCATAGGGAAGCAGGGATGGATGTTCTCCTGAAATCCTGGAATTTTCATGGGGTTAATTCCATAGGGAAGCTTTTTCTGAAATCCTGGAACTGGGATTAATTCCATGTGGGAAGCAGGGATGGATGTTTTAGTGCCATCCTAGGATTTTCATGGAATTAATTCCTGTTGGGAAGCAGGAATGGATGTTTTGATGCCATCCAGCCCAAATTCCTCCCAAATTCCAGTTCTCCTCCCAAATCCCAGTTCAATTCCATCTTTTTTCCCCTCTAAAACATTCCCAGTCCTGTGGAGCATCCGTGGGACAGAAATTCCTTTTCCCTGAGCTATCCAGGCAGGAACAACTCCTGGGAGGTGTTGCTCAACTCTTTTCCAGCTTTTCTGCAGGAATTCCGAGGAGATAAAGACTCTTAATTAGGAATATTTAGGAATATCCAGCAGTGCATGGAGCAGGAATTAAAAAATTCTGGATTATTTCTGTCCCACGCATCTGGAATTTTTTTTTTCCCCTAAAGGATTTTTGTGGTCAGGACAAGAGACTTGAAGGGTTTTTGTGGAATTCCCATTTAGGAATTCCCATTTATGGAATCCATGTAGGATTATCCAGGAATGATTTTGGTGGGAATGGAGTTTAAGGATAATTCAATTCCATGGATTCTCCCACTGTCCCATGTGGATCCAAGCTGACCTTGGACATTCCCAGGGATCCAGGGGCAGCCACAGCTGCTCTGGGAATTCCATCCCAGTCAGGATTTCCTTCCCAAAATCCTATCTAAATCCCCATTTTTCCAGTGGGAGCCATTCCCTGTGTCCTGTTCCTCTATCCCTTGTCCCAAGTCTCTCTCCAGCTCTCGTGGAGCCCCTGGAATTTTCATTTCTCCAGGAAAACATTCCCAGCTCTCCCAGCCCTGTGTTTCCATCAAATCCCAGAGAACATTCCCATATTTGAGGGGGAAATCCCCAAGAGTTTGGGAAGACCATGGAAAATCCCAATCCTGTGTTGCTTTCCAGCCAGCTGGGCCTCAAAGAATTCCCAGTGGAGAAGAGATGGACGGGAATCTTCGAGCAATTCCAGGAATTCCTCCATTCCGGCTGCAAGGAGGAAACGGAGGAATCTTTCACGGGATTCCACATCCAAACCAGCAAGGAGCTGAGGAAATCCCAGGAATATCTGTTCTGCCAGAGGTACTGAGGGAATCCCGGGAATTCCTGAGGGAATCCTGGGAATTCCTGTTCTGCCAATGAGGAAATCCCAGGAATTCCTGAGGAAATCCTGGGAGTGTCTGTTCTGCCAGTGTGGGAATCCTAGGAATTCCTGTTCTGCCAAAGAAATGGGAACTTTTACTAAGGGAATTATGGGAATTCCTGTTCTGATGAAGAAGAAATCCTGGGAATTCCTATTCTGCCGAAGGTACTGAGGAAATCCCAGGAATCCCTGAGGAAATCCCAGGAATTCCTGTTGGGAATGCAGACCCTCATTCCCACGCAGGAGTGTTGTGTAATTCCAAGAATTTTCCAGTTGTTTCCACTGGGGACAAAGGAGCAGGAATTTCCCACCTCAGCTGGAATTTTTGCTGCTGAGATTAATCCACATCCATGAAAAATTAATTTCTTGGAATTATTTTAATGCCCCTTTGGAATCTGCCAGTTGGGATTTATCCATGGGTGGTTTTCCCTCCTCAATTCCCATTTTTCCAGAGGCGCTGAGGAGATTTCTTGGAAAATTGAGGAGATCCTGGAAGAGCTCGTCCAGCACCAGGAGCCAGAGTCGATCCAGAGTTACTTGGAGAAGGTGAGGATTGAAATTATTGAATAAAATTATCAAAAATTAATAAAATTTTCATTATTAAAATGATCAAAATTCAGGATTTGATAATAAATAATTGAATAACAGAGGATTTACAGAAGAAAAAATTTCATAGTAGGGAATTTATTAATAATTAGAGAGTTAAATAATAAAGAATTTATATTATTAATAAGGAATTTGCTAATAAAGGGATTTGTATTTAAAAAAGGGAATTTAATAATGGATAATTTAATAATAATTAAGGAATTTATAAAATAAACAGGGATTTCCACTGGGGACAAAGGAGCAGGAATTTCCCACCTCAGCTGGAATTTTTGCTGCTGAGATTAATCCACATCCATGAAAAATTAATTTCTTGGAATTATTTTAATGCCCCTTTGGAATCTGCCAGTTGGGATTTATCCATGGGTGGTTTTCCCTCCTCAATTCCCATTTTTCCAGAGGCGCTGAGGAGATTTCTTGGAAAATTGAGGAGATCCTGGAAGAGCTCGTCCAGCACCAGGAGCCAGAGTCGATCCAGAGTTACTTGGAGAAGGTGAGGATTGAAATTATTGAATAAAATTATCAAAAATTAATAAAATTTTCATTATTAAAATGATCAAAATTCAGGATTTGATAATAAATAATTGAATAACAGAGGATTTACAGAAGAAAAAATTTCATAGTAGGGAATTTATTAATAATTAGAGAGTTAAATAATAAAGAATTTATATTATTAATAAGGAATTTGCTAATAAAGGGATTTGTATTTAAAAAAGGGAATTTAATAATGGATAATTTAATAATAATTAAGGAATTTATAAAATAAACAGGGAATTTAATAATGGATAATTTAATAATAAATAGAGAATTTATAATAAATTGAGAATTTGTATAATCAGTAAGTTGAATAATAAAGAATTTAATATTAAATAGACAATTTAATAATAAAGCAGTTAATAACAAATAGCTTAATAATTAATAGTCAATTTAATTATGGAGACTTAAATAATAAATTGGGAATTTAATAATAGAAAATTTACTATAATAACTAATTTAATAACAGAATTAATAGGTAATTTAATAATGGAGAATTTAATAATAAAATTTAATAATAGAAAATGTATATAATAGTGAATTTAAGAATAAATAAAGAATTTATATAATGGATAATTTAAAAATAGAGAATTTAATAATAAATAGAGAATTTAAGAATAAAGAACTTATATAATTGAGATTTTAATAATAGAGAATTTAAGTAAATAGATAATTTAATAATAATTAATAAACAGAGAATTTGTTTAAAAAACAGAGAATTTGTAGGATAGAAAAATTAATAAAGAATTTATTTAATAAATAGTGAGGTGATTTTTTTCCTCATCCACTTTTCCCTGGAGTACCTTTTGTTCCCTCTGGAATATCCCAGCAAATCCCAGCCGGAAAAGGGAGCAGAGAGCATTTATGGCATCCAGAAGATCCCAAATTCCAGTTGGGAATTCCAAGAGAAATCCAGGTGCCCTTTGGGGCTTTCCCTCTCCTCCTGATCCATGAAATTGGATTTTCCAGGCGTTGGAATCTTCCCTGCATCCCTTGGGAAAGCTGCTCAGGGCTCTGACCGTGGCGTTCCAGGCAACGTATTCCGGGATCGGGGCCAACCGGCACCTGCTGGCCATGGCGCAGGAGGAGGTCAAGTTCTACTCCAAGAAAATTTGGGAATTCTACCGGTGAGTCCAACATGGAGGTTTTCCATGGGGTGGGAGCATGGAGTGGATCTTTGGGATTGTGGGATTAGGAGGTGGGCCTTATTTGTGTTCCTGTTTTCTTGGGAGTTCTTGGGAGTTCTTTGGAATTCTTGGGAATTGTTCAGAATTCTTGGGAGTTCTTTGGTATTCTTGGGAATTGTTCAGAATTCTTGGGAGTTCTTTGAAATTCTTGGGAGTTCTTTGGAATTCTTTGGAATTGTTGAGAATTCTTGGGAGTTCTTAGGAATTCTTGGGAGTTCTTAGGAATTCTTGGGAATTCTTCAGAATTCTTGTGAGTTCTTCGGGATTCCTGTGAGTTCTTTGTAATTCTTGGGAATTCTTCAGAATTCTTGGGAGTTCTTTGGAATTCTTGAGAGTCTTTGGGAGTTCCTGGGAGAGTTGCTTCCTTGAGGTGACAGTGTCAATCAGAGCACAAATCCATGGGGCTGGAAATCCATGACTGAAGGAAAAATGGGATCATGGAATGCTTTGGGTTGGATACCTCATCCAGCTCCAATCCCTTCCTGCTATTCCAGGTGCTCCAAGCCCTGTCCAACCTCTCCTTGGACTTCCAGGGATCCAGGGGCAGCCACAGATTTTCTGGGAATTCCATCCCAGCCCCTCCTCACCCTCCCAGCCAGGAATTCCTTCGTAAAATCCAACCCGAACCATTCCAGGATTCTCTGGGAAATCAAGGCAAAGCCCAACTGCTTTTCCAGAGTGGGGTTGGGAATTGTGACCACTCTGCTCTTCAGAATCCATGGAAATTCTGGAATTCTCAGCCATTCCTGGTGCTTTTGCTGCTCGAGCAGAAACCCCTCAAACACTGCAACAACTCTGCCAGAATTCCAGGGATTTCCACTGATCTCGCACTGGATGCTGGGACAGCTCCTCCTTTGGGAACAAATTATCCTTAAAAAAAAACAGGGAAGGAATTAATCCTTGTTTTTCTGTCCAGGGGTTTGCTCCGGCTGGCCCTGGAGCGGAAGGGCCGCGCGCCCTCGGAGGACGCGGATCCCAGGTTGGTGGCACCTCCGGGGGTTCCGTGTTCAGATCCCGGTGGGATTTACGAGGGGTTCTGGAATTCAGGAAGTGCTGAGCTCATGTTTGTCTGCTTGAGCCAGGCTTTGTGCCCAGGTTTTTCCCAGTGGCTCCAAAGATCTCCTGGAGCTCCAGGTTTTTCCTGGTGACTCCTGAGATCTCCAGGTTTCTCCCAGTGAATTATCTGGAGATCTCCTCCTGCTCCAGGTTTTTTCTGGGACTCCAGAGATCTGGAGCTCCAGGTTTTCCCAGTGACTCTGGAGATCTGGAGCTCCAGGTTTCTCCCAGTGAATTTCCTGGAGATCTCCTCCTGCTCCAGGTTTTTTCTGGCACTCCGGAGATGTCCTGAAGCTCCAGGTTTTTCCTGGTGACTCCGGAGATCTGGAGCTCCAGGTTTCTCCCAGTGAATTTCCTGCAGATCTCCTGGAGCCCCAAGTTTTTCCCCAGTGAATTCCCTGGAGATCTCCTGGAGCACCAGATCCTCTTGGATCAACTTGTGGCCACCACAACCCAACCGTGCCAAGCTCGGAAGAGCGGAAAACAAGGAGAACCCCTCGGAAATGCCTCTTCTATGTGTTTGGGAATATCCACATGGATTTCCCTGGAAAATCCTGGATTTTTTTCCCTGTTTTCCAGTCTCGGGAAGGGCTCCAGCCTGGTGCTGCCGCTGATCCTGCCTGGATTCTATCCCGAGCTCTCCATGCTCTACATGCTCCAGCACCAGCGGGAGGACGAGCTCTACTGCCAGGGAATCGTGGAGCTCAGCCTCTTCCCGGATATCCAGCTCCTGGAATTCCTGGATGTGCAGAAGTAAGCGGGATTTTTCCATCCCCAGGGAAAATCCCAGAAAGGTTGAGTTGTTTGTTGGATTCATCATTGGTTTTTCCCAGTTTTTTCCTGGAGTTTCTCCCAGAATTCCTACTCAGAAATGTTTGGATGGAAGAAAAATTGGTAATGGAAAAGTGCTGTTATCCCTACTAATCCTCATTTTTGTGTGGAAAATTCCCAAATTTTTTGCTCTGAATCATCCAGAATTGATAAATATCTTGGAAAAGGAATGTTCATTCCAGGGTATTCCCTGTAAAAATGTGGGAATACTGACTGAAAGGATGGAAAAAGTGGAGGCAGATGTTTCCCTTATCCATTCCTACTCCTGGGTCCACCTCTGGAAGTGATGGAAAACAGCTTGGGAATTTTCCTCTGGGGTTTCAGGAGCACAGCATATCCAGGGTCACAATTGGATTCCGTCCAAAAGAAGTGAGAGGAATTGGATCCAAAAGTGCCAAAATTTCTCATGACTTATCCCAGGATCATCCCTGAGGAATGCGAACTCTGATGGGAGCTCCCAGGGAAGCTCCGTGGAATGGGATCTCTGAGGGAAGTGGATCCATGGGATGGGAACTCCCAGGGAAGTGGATCCATGGGATGGAATTCCCAGGGAAGTGGGTCCATGGGATGGGTGCTCTGATGGAAGTGGATCCATGGAAACCTGGAGCAGGGCCAGGAGAGGAGCAGGTGGAGCCTCCGAGGCTTTGGCAGTACCTCGGAGGAGAAGATGGAAGAACCGATGGGATTCAGGATGGAATCCATCCTAAATCCCGCTTTTCCCTTTCCAGGCACCTGTGGCCTCTCAAAGATCTCACCCTGACCTCCAACCAGGTAAGGAAAACCTTTGGAGCCAACTGGGAATGGGAACGGGACATGGAATCGGCCTTGGATGAGGACAGAGCTTCTCCAAATGAATCCCAGGAATCTGAGCTCCATGATCAGTTCCATCCGGAGGCGCTGCCTGTGGATTTCCACAGAGATTTTGTGGGATGGCTCCAGAATCTCTGCCCTCGGTATTCCAGAGGTATCCCTGTCTCTTTTCCAGAGGCGCTCCCTGATCAAGGATAAATGTTTCCTGTCTGCCACCGAGTGTCTGCAGAAGCTCATGTGAGTCCCTGTCCGGCTCTTCCCACTGAAATCCAGGGATTATTTTTGGGAAGTGCCAGGAATTGGTACCTGTTCAAAAGCATTCCCGGGCCGTTCCATTCACTGTTTAAGGAAGAGTTGTTTGGGATGTGCTTCCTGGTACAAAGTGAATTCCATGGAACTTTTTCCTCCAAAATTCCATGAAGACATCGATGATTAAATCCAGCAATTCCCTGCTCAGCATCTTCACTTCCCACAGATATTCCCTGGGAAGGAGTTCCTGGCTGGAAGGGTGGGGAGGGGCTGGGATGGAATTCCCAGAGAACCTCTGGCTGCCCCTGGATCCCTGGCAGTGCCCAAGGCCAGGTTGGACACTCGGAGCAGCCTGGGATAGTGGGAAGTGTCCCTGGCATGGTGTTGGAACTGGATGTTCTTTAGGATCCCATCCAATCCCAAAAATTCCATGATTCCATGATTTTCAATTGTTCCAGTTGGGGTTTTGAGGTAAAGCAGATGAGCTCAGCATCAGCGTGGAGGGAAAAGATTCCAACATTCCCTGAGGGATTCCAAAGCCTTGGCCTCTAGCTCCAAAAAGAGCTCAGAATTCCTCAAATCCTCAAATGTCCCATTCCATACTGGAGACACCAGGAATGTCCCATTCCACCCTGGAATATCTCCTGGCCCAGCCTCACTGCCTCCTCTTTCCTCCACCCTTTGGGGCCAATCCATGAACTCCAAATCTCTGAAATCCTTTCATCCCTAATTTGTTTGGTTTTTTTTTTTTAAATTCCCACTTTTCCTGGGAAAAAAAACAAACGTTTCCATGGCTCCTTTATCCCAGCAGCACCACAATGGATCCCAGGGAAAAGCTGGTAATCCTCTGGAAGAGGATCTCCAGGAGTGTCCCATTCCATGTGGGAGACACCAGGAATGTCTCATTCCATATTTGAGACACCAGGAATGTCCCATTCCATATATCCCATAGAAAATTGGGATAGTGGCAGGGCCCTGCCCATGGATCATCTTTAAGGACCTTTCCAACCCCAAACACTCTGGAATTCTGGGATTCCTACAGGAATTTTCCATCCTCAGCAGGAACTGGGATTCCTTTGGGAGATGAGGAATCCAAAACTCCATCCAGCAGTTGGAATTTCCTATGGATGGATCTGGAATTTTCTTGGGATGGAGCATCTCAAGTTGTGGTGCTCCATCCCTGGAAGTGTCCCTGGTGGGAAACGCTTGGGAAAAATTGGGATAATGGGATGTCCCTGCTCATGGATCATCCTGAAGGAGCTTTCCAACCCCAAGCACTCCAGGAATCTGGGATTCTGGAATTCTGAAGTTCTGGGATTCCGGGATTCTGGAATTTTGAAATCCCAGATCCCTCCAGCAGATCCGGATGCACCAGCAATCAGCGTTGGAATTCCAGAGTTTCCCTCCTCCTCCTCTCCAAAATTCCAACCCTTCCACGTGCCCTGAGATTTTTCCCTGATTTTGGGATTTGTTTTTCCTTAGGATCCAACACCTGGGAGCTGAAATCCATCTGATCCGGGATTTGATGGATCCGACCAACCAGGGAGGAATGTTGGACTTCCTGCTGACGGCACTGGAGGTGAGGGAATTTTTTTCCAGGAATTCCAGCAAAATTCCAGTTTTTCTGGAATGGAATTTTCAGGAATTTATTCCCTTGCTAGGCTGGGAAAAAATCCTAATCCTTGACTTTGGACAGATTGAATTCTGTTGGAATTCTCTGTGGGATCAGCAAGGATTCTCTGCCTGCCGCAGCTTGGATTTGATCCCAGAATTCCCAAATTTTTCCCTAATTTTTGCTCTCTTCTCTCCCCAGTCGTGCTATGAACACATCCAGAGGATCCGGCTCCATCCGAAGGAAAACTCCCACAGCTCCTGATCCATAGGGAAAATGTGAATTTTTCCGAATTTTCTGGACCAAACCCCTCTGGAAAAAGCGGGAATTGTATCCCTGGCTGCCTTTAAAGGGAAGAATTCCTCCCCAGCCGAGGTTTTCCTGATCCCAAAAACACTGGAAGGGCTGGAATTTTCATCTCCAAGGTTTTTGTTTTTGTTTTGAGTTTTATCCCCTTTTCCTGCAAATAATTCCCAGGAAAAATCTCCTTTTCCTGCTCGGGATGGGTTTTTTATTTTTGCACTGGAATATTCCCAGAAAAAGAAGGAATTTCTTAGGGAAAACCCAATTTTTAAGAGGATTTCTTGGACTGGGAAGGAGAGCTCATCCCAAAACTCCTAAAAATTCCAGGAATGAGAGGAGATTTTTCCCAACACTCCTTTTGCTACTTTTCCCAACTCAGGACTTCTCCAATTCCATTTGGAAGCTGCTATTCCCAAATTTCCCCATTTTTCCCGTGCTCCAAAATTTTTATTTCTCCTTGGGAGACCTCAGGGGTGATCCCACACCTTGGATAATCCTGTGTTTCTTTGGAATTCTGGAGGGCTCGGAAAAAACACGGATTTTTCCCGGATTTTGGGAAATTCTGGGAAAACAAGCAGAAATTATGGAATAAAAACTCCAATCGCAGCTGGATTCGTGCCCTGCCAATCCCGGAGGTGCTTTGTGCTCCGAGCTGGAATTTCCCTTGGAAAAGGAATATTTGGGATATTCCCAATGGATATTCGGGATGCTGTTCCCAGCATCCCAAAATAATTTAAAAATAGCCTAAAAAAATCTCATTTCTTTACAGTTTTTTCATTCTTCCTGGTAATTTTTTCCTTATCCAGGAAAATAAAACTCCCCAAGCTTTTTTCCAGCTGTTTTTCCCAAGTTTTCCTGATTTTCTAAATTAAGGAAAGTGCTCCTTGCTATTTTTGGAAATGAAGAATTGGAAATCCAAAGCTCACAAAAAATGGGATTTTTGTCATTTTTCCCTTGGGATTTTTTAATTTTTCCAAGGAATTTTTTTGCTTTATCCATGTGACTCTGGGAAAACAAACCCCACCCCCCCCCCCCCCCCCCCAAGTTTTTTCCTCCCATTTTTCCCAAATTTTATAATATAATAAATAACAGATTAATTACAAGAATTAATATGTTAATGAGAGAATCCCATGGAAGTTTGCCAGGAATTTTTATTTAACTAAAATTCTTGGAATTTTGAAGAAATTCCAGGATCCACTTGCTCCTTCTCCCATTCCTCTTTGTTTTCAGGAATTTGGGAATTTTCTAAACGAAGGAAAAGTGGATCCTTGATATTTTTGGGAATAATAAAAGGGATTTTTTAAAAAAATAAACGTGATTTTTGTCATTTTTCCCAGGAATTTCTTCATTTTTCCAAGGAATTTTTTTGCTTTATCCAGGTGACTCTGGGAAAACAAAACCCCCCCAGGTTTTTTCCTCCCATTTTCCCCAAATTTTATCCTTTAATAAATAACAGATTAATTACTATATTAACTAATTAAGAATTAATATATTAATGAGAGAATCTGACTGGAAGTTTGCCAGGAATTTTTATTTAAATAAAACTCTTGGAATTTTGAAGATTCCAGGCTCTGCGTGCTCCTTGTTGTCTTCAGGAATCCAGGAATTTCCTAAATTAAGGAAAAACGGCTCCTTGATATTTTCGGGAAGGAAGAAAAAAATGCAAAATTCCTACTGGAAAAGGACATGCAAAGTGCAGGGGAGGTAAAAATTCCAAGGAATTCGAGGTGGATTTTCAGTTTGACTTCCTAAAACTTCCCGAAATTCTAAGTTTTCCTTGGTTTTGATTTCGGGAAGAATTCAAGCGAGGCCTGAAGGTAACAGTGTGCAGCCATTTGTGCTTCCAGGTTTTTGATTTTTCCAAGGAAAAGCAGGAGGGGGGAGGTTCCACTGGGAATATTCTGGGTGGGAATTGTGCTGTGGAAGCGTGCAGGAGGTGCTGGATCCACAAAAAAATTCCACAAGGAATTTTTTTCCCTGAGTGCCTGCTCAGAATCCTAAAAAAATTGGGATTTTCCTTTAGCTGGGATGGTTTTTTTCCCTAATTCCTCCAAACCACTCAGAACTTTTCTGATCTTTCCTGGAGGGAATTCTTGAGCTTGGGATAGAGCGTGGAATTTTGGGAGCACATTCCCATTCCTGTTGTTTGTTGGGATGAGTCAAGGCAGGTTTCGCTCCGAGTTGAATTAAATGAAATTTAATCCTGAGCGTCTCAGCTTTGGAAATCCCACTTTGGAAGACATGGAATCAACATTCCCAAATCCAAGCTCCAGTTCAGGCTCCCATGGAATTCACCAGCTGGAATTCCCTAAAAATAGGATGGAAAAGCTGAGCTGCACCTGGAAGAGGAGAGGTTTTAACAAAGCTGAGCTTAAGCACAGGGAATTTGCTTCTTT
Organism: Pyrgilauda ruficollis; assembly: GCF_017590135.1. Classification (NCBI taxonomy): domain Eukaryota; kingdom Metazoa; phylum Chordata; class Aves; order Passeriformes; family Passeridae; genus Pyrgilauda; species Pyrgilauda ruficollis. The sequence continues at coordinate 307,943 of NW_024516209.1, read as the reverse complement.
CCACGTCCAGACTTGATCCATAGGGAATTTTTTTCCCTGAGTGAAGCTCAGAATCCTAAGGAAGTTTGGGATTTTCCTTTGGCTGGGATGGTTTTTTCCCTAATTCCTCCAAACCACTCAGAACTTGGGGAACGTTCTCCCTCCTTCCCAGATGTTCTCCCTCCTCCCAGTGGAGTAAAGCTCTTGTCCAAGTCCATTTCCTCCAAACCACTCAGAACTTGGGGAATGTTCTCCCACCTCCTGCTGGAGTAAAGCTCTTGTCCAAGTCCATTTCCTCCAAACCTTTGGAAAACATCTTGGAAAAGCGGGAATTCAGAGCAGGGCCGTGTCTATGGCCGATTCCAGGTGCTGGAGCAGAGCCTCCGGAGAAGGAGACAGGGAAGTCAGATCCAGCTTCCGGAAATCCTCGTTAGCGCTTAACGAGCTCAGCACCTTCACCGTCCTCTTCAGGTCGAACACGGCGTGCAGCATTCCCAGGGTGGAAATGGCGGCTTTGGAATTGTTCTGGGATGAGGATTCCTCATCCAGGCCCTTCTCCAGGACGGAAATCCGGTTTTCCGCGATGACTTTGAGGAAGTTGTAGAATTCCTTGTAGTCGATGCCTGTGCAGGATTTCATGATCAGCTAAAGGGGGGAAACGGAGTGAAGAATCCTATGACAGCGGGAAAAATCCAGGAAAAATCCCTAAAATTGGATGTTATGAAGTTAGGAATTCTTTGGAATCATAAATAATTATGTTTAATAATTTTTTCATTGGAATTGCTTCTGGAGCCAAAGACACCAGGTTGTTTTTCCCAAATATTCATTTTTGGAAGGAAATCAACCCAAGGAGAGGGAACAGCTTCCAGAAGTCAACTTGGAATTTTATTCATCCAGAGGAATTTGGAAGGAATTTCACCCACCCTCTTCCTCATGGAATTTTGGTTGGATTACGGAGTTTGGTCTTTTGGAATCTTTCCCAGATCCAGGGATCCAGGGGCAGCCACAGCTTCTCTGGGAATTCTATCCCAGCCAGGAATTCCTGCCCAAAATCCCATCTAAATCCCCATTTTTCCAATGGGAAGCCATTCCCTGTGTCTTGTCATTCCATGCTTATCCCAAATCCCTCTCCAGCTTTTCTGGAGCAGCTTTAGGCTCTGGAAGGGGCTCCGAGGTTTCTCCCTGAAACTTTCCCTTCTCCAGGGGAATATTTCCAGCTCTCTTGATCCTTAAGTTTTCCATCTTTCCAACCAACATTCCAACCTGGACACAGCCAATAACCAGAAGCAATTCCCACACTTTTATGGGGAGCATTCCCAAACTTTTATAAGGAGTATTTCCCAACAAAACAAACCCGTCCCCAACTCCTGCTTCCTTAAAAACCAGGGAAATTCTGCTGCGAGAACTCCAGTAATCCCGGAATTCCGGGATAATCTGGGATGTACCTGGCACTGGAGGTGCCAGTCGTCAATGGGATCTTTCCATTGGCTGATTTCCCTCTGGACGGCCGCCAGCTCATCCTGCAGGAAGCTCCACATGACGGCCACGTTGCAGCCGTTGACCCAGTTGTGGTTGATGGAGATGGTGTCTTCCTGAGGGAAAAGTTTGGGATAATCCATGGATAATTAGTAGTTAGGCACTAATTAAGTTATTAGGGATGATAATGTGGGATGTGCTGCTCCAAAAATCCCATTCCTGAGCAACCCAAAATGTCCCTCATTCCCAAAATGCTGCCGCTGACCCAGCTGTGGTTGATGGAGATGGTGTCTTCCTGAGGGAAAAGTTTGGGATAATCCATGGATAATTAGTAATTAGTCAATAAATAAATTATCAGGGATGATAATATGGAATGTGCTGCTCCAAAAATCTGATTCCTTCTTTAGAAACCCAAATTGTCCCCAATTCCCAAAATGCTGCCACTGACTGAGCTGTGGTTGATGGAAATAGTGTCTTCCTGAGGGAAATATTTGGGATAATTCATGGATAATTAGTAATTAGCAACTAATAAAGTTATTAGGAATGATAATATGGAATGTGCCACTCAAAAAATCCTATCTTAAGGGTTCTTAAGGATCATCCCATTCCATGGGCAGGGACACTTCCCACTATCCATGGTGCATGGTGCTCCAAGCTGGAATTCCTCCTTCCTGGGAAGGATTTTCATCCTTTCCTCTTCCTTTTTCCTGGGATCTTCCTCCTCCTTCCTCCTCACCCCAATTCTATGCCATGGAATTCCCACCCTGGTTTGGGTGGGAAAGGACCTCAAGGACCATCCTATTCCCACTCTCCCAGGTGCTCCAAGCCTCATCCAAGCTATCCTTGGACACTTCCAGCGATGGAGCTTCTCTGGGAAAACCATTCCAAACCATTCCTTCCCAACATCACCTGGGAGAACAGATCAACCTTTTCCCAGAAAAATCCCAATTTCCATCCATCCCAACAAAACCTCTGGGATCCCACTTCCCGATCCAAGAGCAATTCCCAGTGGGATCCATTCCCTCACCAGGTTATAAACCTGGTGGTGCCACCCGCTGGGAATGAAGACGATCTCTCCGGCTTCCTGGAGAATTTCCAGAGGGGGTTGGCTCTGGCTGTAGCGCGGATAAATCCTCTTATCCCGAAGATCTGGAGCCGTCACGTCAAAGGGGAGATTCCCGTGGCGATCCTTCAGGAATTCCTCCTGTCCCGCGGGATACAGGAGCCATTTCTTCCTGCCACAGACGTTGGCTGACCAGCTGTAGGAGCGGAAGACGTCGGCATGGAACGGCGTCCTGGGAAAAATCAGGGATGGGCGGGAATCAATCCCAAAAAATTCCGACAGGGATTCGAGTAGTTGAGAAGCTGAGGTGCTGATCCCAAAATTCCTCATGGAATTTTTGTTGGATTATGGACTTTGGCTAATAAAAGGCCACTATATGGATACTGATCCCAAAATTCCTCAAGAAATTTCAGTTGGATTATGGGATTTTGGTTATTAATAGGGCATTATGTGGATACTGATCCCAAAATTCCTCATGGAGTTTTGGTTGGATAATGCAGTTTGGCTGTTAAAAAGCCACTGTGTCCATCCTGATCTCAAAATTCCATAAGGAATTTCAGTTGGATTGTGGAGTTTTGAATATTAAAAAGCCAGTGTATCCATACCAATCCCAAAATTCCTCATGGAATTTCGGTTGGATGATGGAGTTTTGGATATTAAAAAGCCACTGTATCCATACCAATCCCAAAATTCCTCATGGAGTTTTGGTTGGATAATGCAGTTTGGCTGTTAAAAAGCCACTGTGTCCATCCTGATCCCAAAATTCCATAAGGAATTTCAGTTGGATTGTGGAGTTTTGGCTATTAAAAAGCCACTGTGTCCATATCGATCCCAAAATTCCTCAGGGAATTTTGGTTGGATTATGGAGTTTTGGTTATTAAAAGGCCATTATATGGATACTGATCCCAAAATTCCTGATGGAACTCTGGCTGGATAATGGAGTGCTTTATATCCTCTGTGCTTCTCTTTAATTTATCCCAAAAATCCCTCAAGGGCAGGGAATTCTGATAAAAACACTCCAAATGCAACTTTAGAACCAATACTGGGCTGGAATTTTCACCTGGAATTTTCCCCTGCAAAACACTGGAGTTATCCCTGCACATTCCAAGTGGCTGATCCCAAGGGAATTTTTCCTCTAATCTCCCAGATCCTTTTTTTTTTTTTTTGAGTACAATTTGGGGTTTTCCCTTTTCCGTTTTCCTCTAATCTCCCAGATACTTATTTTTTTTTTTTTTTTGGTACAATTTGGGGTTTTCCCTTTTCCCTCCCATCCAGAACCAGCTGGGACACCGGGAGACCTGCCTGGTTATCCTGAGGGATACTGGGATAATTTCCTGGGATATTCAGCTGGAAAAGGAGTTTTTTGGGATGAGAGCCTTACCAGGATCCCTTGGGTCCCATGTAGACGAACCTAAAATCATCCACAGCCACGGCATCCCAATATTCGTTGAGCCAATCCGAGGAAAAATACACGGGAGTGGTGTAAACATCCTGCTCTGGAAAAGCTCTGGAAAACACAAACGCTTGGAAAAGCAGCTCAGGAAAACAGGATCCCCCGAATGCAGTGGGAAGAGCAAGGTGGATCCTTTAGGATGGAATTCCAGGGGTTTGGGGTGGAAGGGAGTTGAAGGAGCAGTTTATCCCAAATTTTCAGTATCCCAGATTGTTCCAAGCTGGTCTTGGGCATTTCTAGGGATTCAGGGGCAGCCATGGCTTCTCTGGGAATTCCATCCCAACCCCTCTCCATTCCCACAGGGAAAATTCCTTCCCAAGGCTCTTTTCCAGCTGGAGAAGGAAAGGCAGAGCTGGGGGAAGGCAACTGGAAGGAGTGGGAATGTTCCCAAAAAGTCAATGGATACAAAAGGATCCCAAATCCAACACGGCCATGGAATGATCCCAACTCAAATCCCAATCCAGATGTGACTGTAGGAGCTGTTCCAGTGCTGTTTTCCATAGGGAGAAAACATGGAATGGTTTGGGTGGGAAGGGACCTTAAGAATCATCCCATTCCATGGCCAAGGACAATTCCAACTGTCCCAGGCTGCTCCAGCATAGCCTCAGACACTTCCAGGGATCCAGGGGCAGCCACAGTTTCTCTGGGAATTCCAGCCCCTCCCCACCCTCCCAGCCACGAATTCCTTCCCAAATTGAGTTTAAATGTCTCTTGAGCTTGGAATAAAAGCTGGGAATTAGGCTGAGGCAATATCAGGGATTTGAGGAATCCGGGGCTCTTTTGGGAGTTGGAGGCCAAGGCTTTGCAATCCCTCAGGGAATGCTGGAATATTTTCCCTCCACACTGATGCTGAGCTCGTCTGCTTTGCCTCAAAACCCCAACTGGAACAACTGACAATCATGGAATCATGGAATTTTTGGGGTTGGATGGGATCCCAAAGAACATCCAGTTCCAACCCCATGGCAGGGACACTTCCCACTATGCCAGGCTGCTCCAAGCTGGCTTTGAGCACTTCCATGGATGGAACAGCTTCTCTGGGAATTCCACCACAAACAGGAATTCCTTCCCAAATTAAGTGGGACGCCATTCCCTGGGTCCTGTCATTCCATGCTTATCCCAAATCCCTCTCCAGCTTTTCTGGAGTCCCTTTGGGCTCCGAGGATTCCGTGGATCCTTCCCTTCTCCAGAGGAGCATTCCCATTGCCGGAGCGTTGGGAATGATCCCTGACCTGCTCAGGTGCCAGTCCTTGAGGTAGAGGCAGCCCCGGGAGGAGCGGTAGCCGTTCCTGATGTATTCCCGCCAATATTCCACGTATTCCTTGAAGGGCAGCTGCTCCTTGGGGTTGGAATTGTATTCCTTGACATCGCAGTTGGCAACGGGCACAACGGCTTCTCCTGGAATTACAAATCCTTCAGGAGTTTTCCTTGGGAATCGGGAGGATTCATCAAATCATCTCCACCTCACCCTCATTCCCGCGGAATTCCGGGCTTCAAATGTTCTGAAGGAACCATCCCAATCCCAGAGCCATCATTCTAGGGGAACACCATCCAGGAATTACAAATCCCTTGGGAATGAGGGATTCATCAAATCACATCCCTAAAGTTCATCCCTGTGGAATTCTGGGCTTCAAATATTCCAGAGGAACAATCCCAATCCCAGAACCATCATAACAGGGGAACATGATCCAGGAATTACAAATCCCTTGGGAATGAGGAGGACCCATCAAATCACCTCCCCCAAACTCATCCCTGCAGAATTCCAGCCTTCAAATATTCCAAAGGAACCATCCCAATATCCCAGAACCATCATTCCAAGGGAACATGATCCAGAAATTACAAATCTCTCAAGAATTTTCCTTGGAAATCAGGAGGATTCATCAAATCATCTTGCTCAAGCTCATCCCCATGGAATTCCAGGCTTCAAACATTCCAAAGGAATATTCTATATCCCAGAACCATCATTCCAGGGAAACAAAATCCAGGAATTACAAATCCCTCAGGAATTTTCCCTGGGAATGAGGAGGACTCGTAAAATCACCTCCTCAAGCTCATTCCTGCGGAATTCCGGGCTTCAAATATTCTGAAGGAACAATCCCAATATTCCAGAACCATCATTCCAGGGAAACAAAATCCAGGAATTACAAGTCCCTTGGGAATCCTCTGCAGGAATGAGGAGGATCCATCAAATCACCTCCCTCAAGCTCATCCCCGTGGAATTCTGGGCTTTAAATATTCCAAAGGAACCATCCCAATATTCCAGGGAAACACCATCCAAATCCACATTGTTTATTTTAAGTGACCTGGATTTTCCTGCTATTTATTCCATGTGCCCCAAATTTTCCTGGTTTTCCTTTGCTGTGACCTGAATTTCTCAGTTTTTTCTTTAAAGGGAATTTTCCCCTTAAATTCCTCCCTTAGGAGGGAGGTATGGGTCAGGACTGAATCCTTCAGGATTTGGAATAATTAAATTATCCAAGATTTTAAATTTATTTAAATAATAAATGATAAAGGTAATTTGATAATTAAAGATAAATGAAATAATTTAAATTATAAATGATAAAGAAAATTTGGGAATACATTTCAGCTTGGAATCTGCGAACCAAACTGTGAAGAAATGGGAAAAATCCATGGATTAATTTTGGACAAAAGCTTGGAATTTGGGGTTTGTTAGTGCTTTTATCCCTAAAATTCAGTCCTAAAAAGCTGAATCCTTTAGGATTTGGAATAATTAAATTCTCCAGGATTTTAAATTTATTTAAATATAAATAAAAAATAAAATTTGGGAATGAATAAATAGAAAAAAACCTCCATGTGTTAGTTTAGGAAAATCTTGAAATTTTGATTTTTTTAGTGCTTTTATCCCTAAAATTCAGTCCCAAATTACTGAATCCTTTAGGATTTGGAGGAAATCCCGGGACTTACCAAACTTCTGCAGGAGATGCTCAAAGTTGGGTTTCCCATGGAAAAAAAAATCCATGGATTAATTTAGGATAAAAACTTGGAATTCAGGGTTTTTTTAAGTGCTTTTATCTCTAAAATTCAATCCTAAAAAGCTGAATCCTTTAGGATTTGGAATAATTAAATTCTCCAGGATTTTAAATTTATTTAAATATAGACAAAAAATAAAATTTGGGAATTAATAAATGGAAAAAGTCCATGTATTAGTTTAGGAAAATCTTGAAATTTTGATTTTTTTAGTGCTTTTATCCCTAAAATTCAGTCCCAAATTACTGAATCCTTTAGGATTTGGAGGAAATCCCGGGACTTACCAAACTTCTGCAGGAGATGCTCAAAGTTGGGTTTCCCATCCCACGTCACCCAATTTTTCCTGCTGCCCCAATCCTCGGTGAACTTGGCCGAGAAAATGCAGGGATGGTTGGGAATGAGATAATCCCGGAAAAAATCGGAATAAGTGAAGGAATCGGCTTTGTCAATAAAATCCACGTGGCCCCCGGGGAGAGCACGCGGAGAAGAATTCCCAAAATCCCGGAAAAAAGCGGTGGAACAGGCAAAGGTTGCTCTGTCCATGCAGGCTGGAAAAAAATTCCTGGCTGAGCCAAGGAATTTGGAAAAATAATCCAAAAAAAAACCCTGCCAAAAATGGGATTTGAGGCTTTAAAAGTGTGGAAAAGAATGGGGAAGTTGAGGGGAATAAAGAGTGTTGGGATAATTTGGATTTTCCATGGTTTTTGGGATAGCTGGGAAATGGATGGGGGTTTTTTGGATGTTTATTCCTCTTGTCAGAGCTGGTTCTGTCCTAAAAAAAGCAGGAAAAGAAAATTTTAGTGGGATATTTCCAAGGAATTGATGAACTGAAGGGGTGGAGGGAAAGAAATTCCTGAAATATTTGGGAAAATGCTGATTGCTGTGGGAGCATCCCTTTGTTCCCAGGTCTGGCACCTCCCACTTCCCACAGAGTTTTTCCATGGATTTGCAGCAATCAAAGGATAAAAATAGGGGAAAAATGGGAAAAAAAAACCCCAAAAAACCAAAAAAAAAAAAGAGGGAAGGGGAAGGCTGAGCACAGTGGGAATAAAGGAAAGAGGCTGCAGGGATGGGATTTGGGAAACACTGAGGGAAAAGGGGATTTAGGGATCTCTAGGAGGGAATTCCTCCCTCACAGAGCTCCAAATGTCGGGGTTAAGGAACGTCCATGAGGGAATTTTCCCTCAGAGATCTCCAAGAGAATATTGGAATGAAGGGAAATCCATGAGGGAATTTTCCCTCACAGAGCTCCGAGGGAATATGGGAAATAAGGAACATCCATGGGAAAAGTCCTCCCTCCCAGAGCTCCAAGGAAACACCAGGATTAAGGAACATCCATGAGGGAATTTTCCCTCAGAGATCTCCAAGAGAATATTGGAATTAAGGAACCTCCATGAGGGAATTCCTCCCTCAGAAATCTCCAAAATAATATTGGAATTAAGGAACCTCCATGAGGGAATTCCTCCCTCAGAGATCTCGAAGGGAACACCGGGATATCACAGCGGGATTAAATGATTTCCATGATGGAATTCTCACCTCCCAGAGCTCCAAGGGAACATCGGGATTAAAGGAAATCCATGAGGGAATTCCTCCCACACAGAGTTTCAAGGGAATATGGGAATTATGGGATATCAATGAGGAAATTCCTCCCCCAGGTATCTCCAAGGGATATGGCAGTGGGATTAAAGGAGTTCCATGAGGGAATTCCTCCCTCACAGAGTGCCAAGGGAATATCAAAATTAAGGAACATCCATGAAGGAATTCTTCCCTCAGAGATCTCCAAGGGAACATGGGAATTAAGGGAAATCCATGAAGGAATTCCCCCCTCACAGAGCTCCATGGGAACACTGGGATATGGCAGTGGGATTAAAGGAGTTCCATGAGGGAATTCCTCCCTCAGACATCTCCAAGGGAACACCGGGATTAAAGGAAATCCATGAGGGAATTTTCCTTCACAGAGCTGCAAGAGAATATTGGAATGAAGGGAAATCCATGAGGAAATTCCTCCCTCACAGAGCTCCAACGGAATATGGGATATGGCAGCGGGATGAAAGCATTTTCCCCCTCACAGAGCTCCAAGGGAATATGGGAATTACGGGACATCATGAGGGAATTCGTCCCTCACACATCCCCAAGGGAATATCAGAATTATGGGAAATCCATGAGGGAATTCCTCCCTCAGGGAGCGCTAAGGGAACACCGGGATTAAGGAACCTCCTTGAGGGAATTCCCCCCTCAGAGATCTCCATGGGAACACCGGGATTAGGGAACCTCCATGAGGGAATTCCCCCTCACGGATCTCCATGGGAACACCGGGATTAAGGAACCTCCTTGAGGGAATTCCCCTCTCGGCTCTCCCCAGTGTGAGGGGGAGGACCCGGACACCACAGGGCGTCGCACACGCCATCCCCACCTCGCTGTCCCGTCCCACCCCCACCGTCGCTGCCCGGAGGAACCGGGAGCACCCCGAAGGAGCCACACTCACCCCCGCCCCCCGCGGGGCAGCCCCGCGGCGCGAATGGCGGCGTCGGCGGCGACAATGAAAGGTTATGGCGGGCGCCGCCGGAACCTCTGCATCGGGCGGGTGGGGGCCGGGGGGGAGGCGAAAAGCGGAGCGCAGCGGCGCGGAGCTCAGCCAATAGAAATGCTCAGATGCGCGGGGCTCAGCCAATGAGAGCGCACGGAGGGCGCAGGCGCGGAGCGGGGTCGGTGCCGCACTGAGGGAGGTGCGTGGGGAGCCGGGGGCGCTCGAAATGGGGCCCGAGGGGCTGGAGGGAGAGCTTGGCCTTGGAAATGGGGCTGGGGGGTCACAAACTGGGGCTTGGGTGGGCTCCGGACAGGGAATGAGAGGCTCCGATCCATGGCCGCGGTGGTTTTGGACCAGGACAGGGAGGTCCGGATGGGGCTGAAGGGACCCGAAATGGCGCGGGAAGGGTTCCAAGTGGGGCGGGAGGGGCTGGAGGTAGAGTTTGGGGCTCGAAAATGGGGTTGGGGGGTCACAGATTGAGGCTTGCGGGGACTCCGATCTATGGTCGGTGTGGTCTCGGAGCGGGCCCGGGAAGACTCGAAGTGAGGTGAGAGGAGCTCGAGATGGAGCTTGGGGCTGAAATGGGGCTGGGGGGTCCCAAAGTGGGGCTTGAGGGGCGGGGCTCCGATCCATGGCCGCGGTGGTGTCGGACCGGGAGTTCTGGATGGGACTGGGAGGGGTTGAAAAAGGGGCTGGGGGGGGGTCATA